>NW_023458895.1:51412-81878 GCF_013731165.1 Rhagoletis pomonella | reverse complement strand
CCATATTCATGCGTGTGTATGTGTGCGTGTAAGAGCATGAGCATCCGTGTGTTTGTGCAATTGTTTTATCTGTAATCATATACCATAATCATGCGCCATAGTAATGAAGATAATATTTCCCAAGCTGCAACATGAATAGAAAAGTAAATAAATTAATCGATTGGGATTTCTTATTTACTATGGAAGGGTGTAGAAGAAGGGGCGGAGCTGCCACTATAGTCTTATAGCTGGAAAAAATATTAAAAGGAGTGTGAGTGATGAAAGGAAGAAAGAATGGAAAGTAGGTTTAATATGAATGAGAAGGAGGGCGATTTTTGGCTGATAAGGTAAGGTATTCACAGACGTACTACATATTATTATATACATACAAACATAAATAAGTTTATATGTATGTGTGACGAAAACTAAATCGGCTTTAGATTTCGTTTGCTGGTCGCACTTAAAGGCAAGAATGTGTGTCCATAAAAGACTATCGAATATAAATTTAAGTACCACTGCTGCGCCGGTGGCCAACCAAGTTTTCTCTAGTGCAAATATGATTTCATGTGTGCTTTTTACTCAAGTTGCCCACTGTCTGATTTATGGACATACGCAATGCGTTTAATGAACAGAGCTGAGCAGACGTACAAATAAACATAATCACACACAAGCAGACATAAGTACTATGTTCTTATATGTATGTCCATTAACTTGTAGGGATGGCTTGGCTTACTAGTTTTGGGCAAAGTGCTCAGCATGTTAACTTCAATTATAGGAAAAATGTGTAACAGCTGAAAGCCATAAGGTAATTTCTGTCCTGTGTTTTGTGCCTATGCATGTACATAGGTAGGCATTCAGTAGAATTTTTGAGAAGCCCAAGCAAGTTGGAGTATTTTTCAACATTAGATGATATTGTGGTAAATAACTACTATTTAGCTGCTTGCACTGAAAAGTTATTTACATTTCATGCAAATATTTTGTAGTAGTTGTATTGATAATATGAGAACTTTTCTCAAAAAACTTTGATAGCAATTTCCGTATACATTTCCAGAAATACCTAAAAATTATCAAACTCTTATCTTTATATTGATTGCATAGCTGCATCGATTGAAATGTCTTATTCATTACTCAAATCAAACTGAATTTGTTTTCATATAACAAACTATGATAAAGTGTAAATGCATGCACAGTAGGGTGGGTCAATATTTTTTGACTATGCGCGTATTGCATAGGAAGATTTTTAAGCAAATACACAAATTTTTACGCAAATACATAATTACAAAAAAAAACATGTTTCGACACACAGAAATCAAAAAATTTCGTGTTGAGTAAATATTGATGTGACTTTCCACACATATGTATTACAATGTGCGACAAAAACCAAAAAAAAAAAAAAAAATCAAAACATACAAAACATACAAAACGAAACTCGAGGCCAAATATAGCAAAACTGCGTTTTTAGTTTTTCTCTTTGGCGTCAGTATCTTTTTTTAAAGGACATGAAAAATTAAAAAAGTTATTAAGAAAAATAGTGCAATGTAGAGAACAATATGAATACCATATGAAAAAGAAAATTCTTTAGAATCGAAAACCATTAAATTTTTGGTGAACAATTGGCCAATTTCAATGCTTTTTCGTCCTTGTGCACCAAAACGTTTAACTTTATTTCAACCTTACAGGCTTTTCTCTTTTATTTGAAACCCATATTGTTATTTTGCATTGCACCGAATTTTTAAAATTTTTTTTTTCATTCATCATATCCTTGAAATTTCAACGTCCTTTTAAAAAAATCCTGACCTCAAAGAGGAAAACTAAAAACGCAGTTTTACTATATTTGAATTCGAGTTTCGTGAGTATACCAATTTTTGTTTGGGTAAAATTGACTGATGTACGCTGTTTTATGGTGTCTACATTTGTAGAGTACCGGCCAGGAGATAGTCAATTGAATGATAGAATTGAACGTATTCAACGAAAATTGATTCGTTTTGCACTTCAACCGCTTAACTTCACGGAACCTCTTTCACGGTATAGTGCTAGATGCAGACTAATTAACTTCAAATCACTGGAAGGGAGGCGGATTGTCCAGTCGCTTATGTTTGTCGATGACTTAATTAATGGATATATCGACTGCCCTTACTTGCTTGAAATGATAAGCTTCAACGTTCCCCACAGAGTACTGCGCTTCCAAGTGCCATTTTACTTGCAACCCCCAAAGCAAATTATTTTTATCTGGTTCCGGGTTTTAGAGCTCTTTCGGAATCCAAATGCTTTCCAGGAATGATAAATATTGAGTTTTCGACTCCTAGGTACTTATTCAAAAATATGATAGAATTAATTATGCAAAACTCTTTACTTAATATGGTTTTATTTATTTAGGCATATTGATTAAGTTTGCTCCTATATGAACAAAAGTACCATGCAACATGTTTCTGCTATTTTTTGTATGCTATTATATAATTCTAAGGTGTTAACTTTTGTGTCATCTAGTCTGTAAGATTTGTATAAGGCATATACTAAATAAAGATTGAATTGAATTTGTATAATCTGCACAACATATGCAACCTGATTTTTGTTAATAAAGCAGCGAAAATTAAGTGTCCGAATAGAAACTGTCAAGTCATGTGACAATTCGAACTAATTGAGAACCGCCCATATGCCCAGTGGGCCAGAAGAAAGAGAAAGTGGCCAAAATTGTTTTTTAACAATTTAAGCATGAAAAAATAATAAAATAATATTTTTATAGTATAGCTTATTATTTAAGGTATCACATCGAAAAGCACCAGGTGTCCGAACATTATGAGAAATCTTAGAAGGCACGTAGTTCTACATTTTCTATAGAAAGTTTATGGAATAAAATTAAAAAAATAGGGTTGCCAGATATATGAAAACTTATAATTATTCAAAAGCTCCACAGCATACCCCAATTCCTATAGTAAAACGAAACCCGTTTGTATAGAAAACAAATATTTCGGAGTGGGGTTGCCACCTTTCTTAAAAGTTACAATTTCGTTTATCAAAAAAATGTATGCTTATTTAATATCAAAATGTGGGTATCAAACAGAAAGTGTTAGAACAAGCGTTAACACTAACATGTTTTTGAGTAGGGTTGCCTATCTATCAACTCAGGCTATCATTTTAATTATTTAATTTGTTTTATTTAAAGAAATGAAAATACGAATTTAATTGAAAAATTTTAAGTGGTGCCTTTTGTGTTAAATTGTGTTAAAAAATTCTTTCATGTGACAAAAATTGAGAAACGGATTTCAAAAATTTTTTCAAAAAGTATTCAGAGCCTACCGCGAGGAGGTGACAGGAATAAAATACCCCACTTTATTATTTACTTTTTTTTTAATTTTTTTAATTTGCTCTATTTTTATTTTTTTATTTAATAATCTAGAACTAGTGAGAGCAGAGGGTCTGAGATCTGAATTGACTAGGATAGCCAGGTCCTTGCCAAGGCTCCTTCTTCTGAGTTGGATTTGATGAGAAAAGCTCTTGGCTTAAAATTAATTTTGATTTATTTGACTTTAAAAACGAATTACACTACGACTTTCGCTCACTATGATAATATTTTAACAAATGTTCTGGCCACTTTTGTTTAAGCGTGCATTTGTTAAGTGATTCTTTTTTTATACCAACACCAATCACCACTAGATGGGCACATTCTTCTTTAAATCTTAAACTCTATAAAGGTTAGCATTAAGTAGCGCGGAAGTATTTTCTGAAGCGAATGCGATTTTATACACTTACAAAGAATTATGCATTTATGCATTGTTTACTATTCATAAAATCACCATAATGCAAGTTCGTCACTTCAACTATTTCAATGCCAGTGCGGGCAAGTAAATCATAAAAGTAAAGTCATGACAGAAAATATGCAAATACGGCTGAATGTTATTTTAGCGCGGGGCAACAGGCGTATACGAGAGAGACACAAATACATATGTATGTATGTAAATATCTTAGTGAACAAAATAAAAGGTCAGCTCGAGGATACACTTCACTACATACTTGCGCTGTTCTTTTAAAATCTTTGCATGAAAATTGTTTTTATTTTGTTGTCGACCATACTACTACTAAAAGACAACGGAGAGACAATATAGCCTGTCAACTTTTTATTCAAAGAAAGAAAGTGAGTCACAGCCATGAAAATACAAACAAAAGAGGCAAGGCAGCAAAAGAAAATGAAGACCAAATAAAAGAAAAACGAATTAAATATAATCTATAAAAAAAGGACAAAAAACAACATAAGGCAGTAAATAAGACCAATGGCCAATTGTCATGGGAAATGAAGGGGTTTTTATTTACTTATTTTTTATTACTTTGGATGATTTGCTTGTTGGCAATCTTAGAAATCATGGAAATGAGTAAAAGTGAAAGTATTACATAAATAGGTAAATAAAAAAGTAGACAATTGAAGTTGGAAAACTGCATAAATGCAAAATATACCGAAAGTGCAAATTCACTTCCTATTGATTTCTATGATCTATATATCGATGACTGAGTGGCCGATCGACCTATCTTCGGCCGCCAGTTCGAAAACTCTCTGTCTCAGAAAACATTTCAAGAACGCTCTATATCCGAATTTGATTGAAGAACGGCCTGTTTCAGAAATTTATTGAAAAACACCCTATCTCAGAATTTGATTGGAGAATTGCAAATGTGCTGAGATAGGGCATGTTCGAACCGAATTGTGAGATAAGGCCTTTTTAAATCAAATTCTAAAATAGGACGCTATTCAAACAAATTCAGAAATAGCGCATTGTTGGAAAATTTTCTGAGGTAGGGCGTTTTCGAACGGTTTCGAAATCTTTCACTCAGCCATCGATATGTACATATATATATATGTAGATAGAAAGCTGTTATTTCGATAATTTTTAAAAGTTTTTTTTTTTTTTTTAACTGGATCTTACTAAATCTCGAAAGAAAATTTATGGGGAAAAAGAATAGTGGTTGCTTAAATGTTTATTACGTATATTTAGCTCGTAGATTGTGAATATAAAATTTTATAGTCTCTCTAAGGATTTACCAACGATTTTCTCAGAAGCTTCCAAGTATTCTGTAATTGAAAAACTTGTAATTCTGTAATGTTTTATGTTCACCTAAGATGGTAGAATATAAGTCTTCTGCATGCTGTTTTCATTTGCTTCTGTGATATATTAATATACATTGCAAGGTAATTTGGTTTCGATTGCTTTTAATGATATTATAAATATTAATTTAGAAGAACTTTATATAGTAATAACTTCGATCTTTATGCTAAAAAATCATTCTAAAAAGTCAGTTAGATGCGGTTTATACAGATTTTTCAAAGGCGTTTGACAGGGTTTCACACTCGATTTTAGTCCATAAACTTGCTGCTTTAGGTTTTCACTCCATTTTTTTAAATTGGATTAAATCTTACCTAAGTAATCGTCGCTCTGTTGTCAATGTCGCTAATACATTATCGTATCCCTTTATAGGTTCCTCCGGGGTACCCCAAGGAAGCGTTTTGGGCCCCTTATTTTTCATTTTGTTTATAAATGATATAAGTAGTTGTTTTTCCCGTTATAAATATCTCCTATATGCTAACGATTTAAAAGTTTACTCCATAATAAAGAGTCCGCTTGATTCACAGATACTTCAAGCAGAGCTCAATAATCTTAAATCATGGTGTGACACCAATCGCCTGTTGTTGAACATTAATAAATGCTATCACGTCACCTACAGTAAACGTACCACAGTCTTTCACACTTCCTATCATTTTTCCAATTATTATTTAAAGTCCGTCCCAGAAATCAAGGACTTGGGAGTACCTTTTGACAGAAAATTTACATTCAGCAATCATATTAACTTCATTGTCTCAAAGTCATATGAAATGTTGGCTTTTGTACGACGGAACACTTCCGAATTCTCTGATCCGTATACACTTAAATTGCTTTTCACTACCCTTGTTAGATCTAGGTTAGAGTACGCCTCGTTTATCTGGAGGCCATATCATGCATGTTATGTTAACCGCATTGAAAAAGTTCAAAAGGTGTTTATCAGGTTTGCTCTTCGAACCTTGCATTTTAATGAACCTATTCCTTCGTATCTTGCTAGAGGTAAGCTCATTAATTTAAAATCGCTGGAAAGTAGGAGATCGAATCTGTCGCTATTTTTTGTATTTCATATTATTTCTGGAGGGGTGGACTGTGCCTCCCTCCTTGAACGTATTCATTTTAATGCCCCACTTAGAAATTTACGTCACTTTGAGTCCTTTCATATTGGCCCGGTAAAAACTGTTTATGCATTACACGCTCCTATCACAAGAGCTTTATGCGATCTTAATCGCATCGAAAATTGTATTCATATTGATTTTACAGTCTGTAAAAACGACTTTTTGAAATTGTTATCTTTTATTTTGGATTAATTTTGTAAATTTACTTTACTTTTCTTTCTAATAGTCTGTAAGGATATTTGATGTATTCATTGGTTAAATTAAACAAATAAACAAATAAAAATATGTACCATCATATTAATAAGCAAAATGTATAAATCGGTATACACATTGTTCACACATAGTTGAGGAGAGTCTTATCCAAAACGATATTTCCATTTTTGGAAATTCTTTAATTTTTCTTTCTTTTATATCACTCATAACTTCGGTAGCAGCTGCAGTTTAAAAACATCCTGAATATATTTAAAAACATCATCTAGCTTTGTTAAATGGATAAAACTATCATATTTCCATCGATTTCCACAAGAAATATGTACGAGCATATTCTCAACATCTGCATGAAATTTTGAATAACTATCAATTCATTTAAGAATCCGAAATGAAGGTGTCTCCTTCCCTTCGAAGGTCGCATTATATGAGCTTAAATTCATACATCAAATGGGCCTGAAAATCAGTCATATTGGACTCTTATTGGCCTCATATACAGCTCATTATAAACTCTTAAAAAAAAAATGTGGCCTCATGTATATGGAAAATATTTTAGAGTCTTTTTAAATGCATACATTTCAGCAAAATTCCACCCTGACAGATTACCAGGTGGTCACTTTGGCTACGAACACATAAAAGGCAAATGAACACAACGAGCGAGGTAAGAATGAATCGTAACTAGCCATAAAAGTTAAATAATAAGCAATTTTACGCAAGTATTTACCGAGATGCGTTCATGTAAGATTGCGGATAAAGTAATAAATTTAAACAATTTACCCCTTTGTCAATTTAGATGAACTAAAATGTCTCGTTTGAGTACCTTCGAGTACAAGTAGTAGAGACGGGTATTTCCTAGCGATACTTTGAGTAGCATCGAATTTTCTATTCGATACTTTTAATGAGTACAGGCATTGAGTACATGGTGGTATGAAAAATTATATATATATATAGATTATTATTAAAGTATTTTATCTAGTGGGAATTAGACAACGAATTTGCCTTAAATATTATATTTAAAATTGCTTTCTTAATATTTTCTCATTCACTTTTTAGCGCTCACAAGTGCTGTATTGTATTGTGGAAATATCTTTATATATCCTCAATTATGATGGTATATGTTTTTATGATCCTTTTATGGCATAAATATTCGACTCTAATCATTAGGATTCAAAATTTTGAACGCAGAAAAAAATATTTTAGTATAAAAGTGTATCTGCTAATTAAAAAAAAGTTATAAGACATACGCTTAAAATTTCACGGACTTAATGACCTTTCCGGTAAACAATATTAAAAAGTTTTGTTTGTACATATTTAGTTATATTATTTACACAATGTTAAACTGCACTTACCTTGTCGTTTTTCAGCTTCATTTATCGGAATATTTTCTAAAACGATTGGTTCGGAACGACCTTTCTGATTTGCGCTGTATACTACCAGATGCAGGGCTGGATTGGCATCGGGATAGTAATCCATGGAAGTTAGATCTGTAAAATAAACGAGAGAATTATAATTTTTTCGAGATATTATTAAGTTGTTAGAATTAGTGTAGAATTTGCTTAGGTTTCCCTTTCGCGCTTAGAAGGGCAAAGTTAGAATTTGCTTATTATTTTTAATGTGTATTTTGTTTTTGTGTTGTTGCACGTATAAAAAATCTTTGAAAATCGTGCAATCATTAAACTTGTCATGGGTCGTAAAATGACACCAACATAATATAGGTCCAGCATACCAATCTCACTCAAAATAAATTAATTTTATAAAATACTACTAAAGTTCATGAATTCTCTGAAGTGTAAGGGTTTTCCTAAATAGGTTAAAATTGAGATCTTCTTGTCATTCAAATTTATTTTAGGTCATGAAAGGGTTAAGCTCCGTTTTTAATAATCGTTTATTTTCGCTATAGCTCTTATCGCAAGCTCGGGAGTTGGCTGTTATGCAACAGTAAGGCACATTTCTTAGCTAAATACAGAAATTTCCTTCTTTATAAGCGCTATAGCAGGCCACTGCCTGATTAGGTTAAGCGCTATACATTGGGCTAGAGTTGGACGTACAGGAGCATGCCGTAGTTGCAAGATCAAAGAAGTTACTGGAGTTGAGGCATACGCAAAGATTTATATTGTAATATATAAAAACAATGCTAAAAGCTGATTCTTTTTATAAAATCCCATTACAACGTTTTTTAGTTTTCTTTCTACTTATTTACCACTACTCAGCAGTTTTTTCTTTATGGTGATGTACTAGCTTCAGCTATAAGTTTGCCTTGCATAATAAAATGCTGTATTCATTATGATAGTCGATAGCTTAATTACCTAAGAGTTTTAATTTTTCACACTTTTTATGCCAAAAAGGCAATCACTAGAGGCTTAAACGCAAATGCATACAACGAAATGTACTCAGAAAGTTCATATCAACTTTGAACACACGAAATCATTAGCAAGCATTTTGCCGGAAGAGCATTTTCCGAAGCCAATACGCATGCTGCATGTACCTATTACTTACTACATATGTAGGTAAGTTTGTTTAAATGTACGTTTGTATTTGGGTTTACTTGCATATCATATAAACATACAGCTATTTACGCAAATGTTGTTTGTAATTTTTGGTTACTACATATTAAATAGTAGTTAGTGATATACTTATATATGTACATAAGTAAATAAAATAAAGTTTCACTTCAAGTGTAGAAGCCACAGTCGTGCAAAACAACACTATCGATAAAGAAACATCAATAGTAAGAACACTTAAATTATATACATACATATATCTACGTAGTAGCTACCCTGTAGTAAATGCCACTAATTGCGAACTATGATACTAACAATTTCCTTTTTAGCTCAACTAGTTCGTCTTCTATCTTTGTTCCGTACTACTAACTGGCATGGTGATGTCCAGCTGGAGAGCTAGCATACGAGAAAGTCTAACCCTCGGCCAGCGCAAAAATAAGTGTTTTTGAAGTAAATCTTCTTTAGCGGTGGTTGGCTGATTGCGAGTAAATTGGCAAATTTAACGGAAATTCCACACGAAAATGGTATTAATTTAAGAGAAACGTGCTAATAAAAGGTTAAATAATACAACTTAGATTACCGAAACTTTTATCGATTTTCTGGACGATATTTGTATCGATGTTGTTATCGATAAAATAATCCGTGCCTGGCACTTACTTTTTTAAATGTGTACTCAACTGATTGTAATTGAATTTTTACAGTAAACTTTAAGTTTTTTAATTGCAATTTTTTTATATTCGAATTCTCCCTGAGCGCAGAAATACATTTTAGTTAATTTTTTTGATTATATTTTTTCAAACGCGACAAACTGGATATCGTTGGTCTATGTCTATTAGTACCCTTGACTCTTAGATGGTCTCTTACCTGCACCGGAATGCATCTGCAAATCGTTACACCCTAATAAACGAATGACAAAACTTTCTACCTTTATCTGATGAAGATTATTATTTTTTTTTTTAATTATTGCGACATTCTTTAAGCTTGTTTTTTGAATTTAAATCGAAACTGACAGAAAAAAATAATTTTTCACTTAGTGTCGTTTACCAGTTTCGGCAGTTAACGTTAAAATTTTTCACGGAAAACCTAAAGTTAACTGCCACTTTAAAAACGGTATTAAATTTCTTTCGTGAAACTGGCAATTAAATTCATAAACTTATATTTTCGATTGAAGTACATACGTACTTCCCAGTAACTTCAAGGGGTCCTGGCTATTTAAAATAAAGTTATTCGAATTGAATAAGTCGCCGCTTCGACTCATACCAGTCAATAAACTAGTAAGTTTTTACCAGATACTCTACTAGAAAGTTTATTGTCTAGTTTGGATTTTCACTGCAGGGTACTACCGTTGCAGTACTAATATCATTGAACAGCAACAACAAATGCAAAACTAACACATCAACCACTTACAATGATTTTCAAAAGCGACTTTGATCTTTTCACTCTATTTACAATACCATCAAACATTCGACTTCGAACAGTTAACGTTAGTGAGTGGGTGCAGTGAGATGTTTACTGAGCAGTTGGCGGCGGGCGAAGAGTGCAGTTGGCAAAGTGAAGAGATGCGAAGTAAATTAGAGTAAAGTTGGCTGTGTTGTACTGACATTGGCAGCTTAGCGCGCTTGTCTAACTAATCGTGACTTTACGCTTCGTTAGATTTTGCAAATAAACCTGCAGCAATGCCTGCGGTGGGTGAACTGGCAAGCGTTGCGTTAGACAAAGAAGTCTGGCGGTTAGTTTGTAAGGGGATAAGTAAGTAGAGAAGTGTAGAGTGGAGTGTTAAGGCTTTCAGCTACATACTTTTGATGCCTATATAGAAACCACCAACAATAAGCGATATAAGGCTGCCAAAAATCGTACTAAATATTTGTACCATCGATGTTGCTACGCTAACTGATCATGTGTATGGCGGTACTTACATAGATATGCATACATATATTTAATGGGTGTGTGAGTGATTTAGTAATAAACTGTAGCCGTTGCAAATAAAAAAAAGCGCATTGCTTAAAAGTAAGTGCCTCGATAGACGAAAAGTTTGTCTCATTAACTCGCAAAGGCATAAAAAAATGAAAAAAGTCACAGTCGATTTGCGATTAACTTAGCTGTCGTTTTTCGTTTCGTTAGCATTGCGGCTGTCAAACGCAAAACTTTTGAAATTGTGCCTTTTCCCCATACTGTCCACACCCAGTCAAGTTAATAAATTAAGCAAAATCGACACCAAATAGCAACCAGGTGCGAAGTGCTGAAAAGAACGCATGGAACCGACTTGGTTATATGCTAATATACAGTTGTCGAAAATTTATAGCCGCACTTTTATCATATTATTTTTGTTGTTATTTAATTTGGAAAAAATCAAATATGTTGCGATTTTTTTCTTAGTAAACTTGTTTGCTTCTCAAAGAATCGATCCATCCCTTGCGAGGCCTAGTAATTAGCGTTTCTGCTACTGAGTTAGGTGAAAGTTCCAAAAAC
This sequence comes from Rhagoletis pomonella, assembly GCF_013731165.1. Lineage (NCBI taxonomy): Eukaryota > Metazoa > Arthropoda > Insecta > Diptera > Tephritidae > Rhagoletis > Rhagoletis pomonella. Next base: position 70,523 of record NW_023458895.1, on the reverse strand, counting down.
TGCTTTTCAGTTGCTTGTTTTATATGGAAAAGGGTTTCCCATGCAAATAGATTTTGAATTAGTATTAGAATTTAGAATTTTTGGGAAAAGAAATGAAAAATATTTGAAATTTTAGAGACCAAATAATTTGAAGAAAATCAAATCCGCTGCTCTACTCAAACTTTCTGTTTAATATGCCTTAGTCAAAGTGCCCCGATCTTTGTTATTTTCGCCGTAAACTCTCTGTTGGTAATAAATAAGAATTAATTTTTATGTAAAAAAACAAAACCGACTACAATTCTAATATAAAAATTTTATATTACCGTTAATTTCTACATAAATCTAATTTGTATGGGACCAGCCTTTCCTTTGAAAAAAGAATTATAGAAATCGGTAAACGTGGTCCCAAGTTATGCGGTAACATGCATAAAAAAAGTATTCAGACAAATTGATAACCTCCTTGTTTTCCGAAAACGGTCAAAAATACCGAGAAATTTCTAAATAAATAAATTATTACAAAAAGACATCCGCTTATCAAATTTCTGTCTGATAACTAACTAAGGGACTGGACTTCGTTCAAACAACTCGATGTTCTGACATTTTGGTATAATTTTTTATGGGTCTATCTCTACTTTTTCTGGTACTTACAAATATCGGACCAAAGTTATAATACCATTTCATATTCCTAAGAAGTATAAAAAGGCTCAATTTAAAACCCGCGAAAAGTTTTTGATGCCATATCCCACATCTTTGTCTACCTAGTCATCATTCAAGACACTAACCGCCGTAAAAAAATAGATGATTAACTAACCGCAAACAGCTATTTCAAATAGGACTACCCTAACCATCCTGTTTTAACTATCGAACCCTTTTTTAAAAGTTCCAGCAGACAAGAACTGCATCCGAATCTCTTTTTCTAATGCATCCGTTTCTATGTATTGAGCGATAAATGAATCAGACCATATGGAGAGAAGAGGGTAATACTTTTGCTAATTAATCGTTTTGTCGGCGAAGTCTTTCGCCACACAATTATCGGAGAAAAAACGCACAACTTCAGCTCATTATTTTCAATGTGGCAGAGCGATTATTATTTTTCCTGAAACCGCTGCTGCTGCTGCCACCAGGCCTGTTAATAGCTGGTATTACTTTTTGTTGTTTTATCCTTTCCACTTCATTTTGCGTTTGTTTGCTAGGTGATTTATTACCAAATGAAATAACTGCTACATTAACTAGCTAAGAGTTCGCTGCAGTTTTCGCACCAAATGTTAAATCAATTGTACATTTTAGGTAGTTGGAAAGAGGCCGCTAGTATGAAAGTGCGACAATAAATAAATGGTACTAATGAAAGTGTGTTAATAAATTTAGTCTAACTTTCAACCTTTAAGGAATTACTTAGCTTCATATAAATTGTTACAAATGTAGAACTTGGTAAAGTTATGCGGTAACATACATAAAAATAAAAAATAAAAATATTCCGACGAACTGATAAGCTCCTCCTTTTTTCGGAAGTCGGTTAAAAAGTTGGCGTAAGCCATTGCGAGCTCACTGTTACCCCCTAGCGCCTAAATGCATGCTACAGCGAAAGTGTTAACGATTGAATTTCTTTTCGTTAAAAACCGCAATAGAATTATTTTGTTAATTACCATCGATAGTTTCGATGCATCGATGATTCTCCGACATCCCTAATGTAATGATTTAGCATGAATCGGAAGTTATCACAATATTATAGTAATGCGCACGCCTTAGATTTTAGCGAGTGCAAGTTTCAAAAAGAAAGTCAGATCCGTTCACTTGCACGAATTAAAGAATTAAAAAAAGTCATATATTTTAAAGATGTTTGTTGATCTGAATCGCCTCCGAATTTTTTCCTATTTGCCTCAAACATTTTTTTATTAAGTGTTGCGAAGTATTATTTAACTTAAATTCTCTGTAATAGTTTGCAGTTTTTTGTGCCCATAAAGTTATTTGGGCAGCTTAAGCACAAACCATCGAATTTTTCTTAAGCAATCTTATAATATTAATGTTGGGCACTCCCCTACTTTTGTAACTACTCAATGAATGAGGTACTCAATATATCCTTTGCTAAAAAACCAGGGACGAATTGGTGAGCAACCGGGGAAAACTCATTAATTTGCTTTAAATTGAACATCTTGATTTGTGCGCCTAGAGCGCTCGTAAATCCCAGACGAACAAATTGGGAGGTATTTAGATGCTGCAACTCGGAGGCAAACCAATAACACAAGATCCTTTTGAAAATCCCAAGGGCGCCTAGCATGTACTTCCTACTGAAGTCTCCGGAACGCATTTTGTACACCAAAATTAGGGATATGGTTGGTCCGAGTACCTGTCCATTGCGACATTAAATGAAATTTCAAGGCTGCTGAACTCGCGCGTCATGGAACGACTTTTCTGATACATGTATAAGTAATACTAGCGGTATCCCTCTTCAAACATGAACATTTCTTTTGAAAGAAAACTTCATCGAAATTGCCAATTAAGAAATATGGCGAATGGAACCGACCTGTCATATCGCAAAAACACTCTGGCCAGCCATAGACGTCCCAAGCTACCAAGCCTCTGGAGTTCTCACCGGACATTGTCTTATTGGATTACACGCAGCCAGATGGGGCACACCCTGGAACGACCACTGCAGAAGCGACATGGATGAAGCGGTTAGATGGTTATCCTTATACGGGTACTTACGTTATATTTGTCCGAGATCCGGGTAGTAGGCTATCATTATCCGTGTACCAGGATACAGGGTTATTTTTAGACGAGTACTCTAATCTCTCTATCCAGATACTTGAAAAGTGGATTATATTTGCCCCAAGTTTTTCATCTGAGTGCCCGTGTGGGCGGTTATCTTTATCCAGGTATCCGGGTAGGGGGTTATCATGGCACGGCTATCCGGATAGGTATTTAAATACCGGATACTTGAATAGCGTTTTCTGGGATCCGCGTAGTGGGTTATCTTTACATGGGGGTTCTTTTTACCCGAGTATCTGGGTAAGAGGTTTTATTTATTCGGGTACCCGGGTAGTAGATTAGATTTTTCCGCATACCCGGAGAGAGGGTGTATACATTTCTCCTTGAATGAGAATAATTTTTATTTCACATTGGTAAAGGTATCTTTCCTTTATTAATGATTTCTAGATAAAAATCTCATCCTTCGATTGAATTGATATGGAACGTTCGCCCAACTCAGCAGCACAAACGCTGATTACTGGGCCTTGCAAAGGATGGCTCAATGCTTTGTGAAACAAACAAATTTACTAAGAAATAAAGTTACAACAATTTTTATTTCTTCCAATAATTTTTGTTTTTGATCTAACGTTAGATATGCCTTGGGACCACCTGAAGTGGAAATGATTATTACAACAAAATTTTGTCGAAGAAACCTTTAAATCAACGAGCGTATAAGTATTGAATTGAAAACTCAATTAATTATGTACTTACCACTCAAATCGATACGAAATATGGGTATATCCGCATATGTGCTCGTCGTATTTAATCGCAGTTTCTTCGTCTTCGAATCGTATGCCTCCAGGAAGAACTGCTGCTGCAAACCACCATCATAGCCCGGCATGCATTCCAATTCCATCGTTGAGTAAACAATGTTATCGTAATTTTCCAGGTTGATAGTACCACCTCCCCCACCCCCACCGATACCGTTGCCATTGCTAATGCCATCCAGACCAAGACCGTGCCCATTACCATTGCTGCCGACCAGACTGTGCGTAGCAATGCCATTACTAAAACTATATTCCATGCGTGAGTAATCGAAATGTGGCCCATCTGCCGCATCTGCTATATCGGCTGATGGCAAACGAAACTCACTCCGTAGGGCGCTCAGAGTGGGTGGTGATAGCTCCTCATCCACCTCAATGAAGCTATTTAGCTCCGCATCCTCGCCATCGTCGGTCTCGTCTGCATCAATATCAGCTTCAACACCAGCGCCAGCTTCAGCGGTGTTAACATCCACTTCGCCGTCCGACTCTTTATCCATGCCATCAGCACCAACAGCCACTTCATCGGCTGGCATGTCAATCTCATCACCGTCATCTTCATAAGCAAATTTGTTACCAAAAATTTCTGCTGCTCTGTCACTTTCATCTGAGCTGGAGGCTAGATCATTAATTGCGCGTTGCATGCCAATAACATCGATGCCGCGATTACCATTTGTTGGGCGTTGCTGTTCTTGTTCATATTGTTGTTGCTTTTGATGATGAAATGCAACTGCGTGATTGCTTATTTGAAGCGCGCTAGTTGGCGCGCTGGGTGTCACATTGTTATTGTTGACTTTGTTGAAGTTTTGGGTAAAATTGTTATCGTGATGGCTAACTTTGCTGTACTGCGAGAAATGGTGTTCGCTTTTGCCGTCAGCATTAATGCTACTACTACTACTACTGCTAACACGAGCAGTTGCGCCAACATTTTTGGCCGTCAAAGATTTGCGTATACGCACCTTATCAATTGAGCTTGTGGCGGACGCTGCTATATCATCTGTGGCAATGAGCGGCGGCGCTGATTCATGCTGAAGCTCTATTTGTGAGCGCTGTTGCACATTTTGTTGGTGTGTTTGATTATTCGCCTTTGAGTTGATGAAATTGCCAATTGGTGGGCCGAAAGTGCTGCTGCTGAGTGTGATTGTGTTGTTGTCGTTGGTTGCAGCTGTTTCAAACACTTTTACTGGCGCTAAATCTGCGCTTACTTCTCCTTTGTAAGTTGCATGTTGCTCATACTCATTTGCCACTATACTACCTGCTTCTCTCTTGGTAAGTCGCAATTCTTCGTGAACTTTAGCTGCTTCATCATCCACTGATACTTCGTTGGCTTCCTTTTCCGTTTCCTTTGATATAGCTGTTGCTGTTGGCATTGCCGTTGCCATTACCGTTGAATGATGGATTACTTCGCTCATCACTGGTGCCACCTCACGTTTGTGCGTATTTTTTCGCCGCCAATTGTAGTATTTCGTCGCTGGCGTTTGCTTGTTGTTACCCTTGTTGTTGGCCTGCACATTTCTGCCATTGCCGACGACAGCCGCAGCCTCATCACCAACTGTTGGCAGTGATAAATTTGATTTTTGCCTTTTGTTGCTCACATTCATCTTCATCTTCTGCGTCTGCTTTGAAGTTAGCTTTCTTGAATGCTGTAGCTGTAGCTCCTTCACTGACGCAGTCTCTTTGTGAATCTTCTTCTTTTGCTTATGCTTCGAACTGGTGTTCTTGTTGTGCTGTTTAGCTGTTGTTGCATGCTCATCAGCAGCACGTTTCACTCGATGTTTGCTGTCCACTCGCATCTTCGTGGGTAATCCATCAGTTTTGTTATTGATATACGCCATCGTTGCTAAGTTGCCTGCGGCATCTGTACCCTGCAAAGTCGCTGGCTTACGCGTTGCAGCTGCTAGCAATTTTTTGTTAATGTCAGCTCCAGCTACTGCGGACGCTTCAGCTGCGACAGCTGCTGCTGCTGCTGCTGATGATGATGATGTTTCCTTGTTATGTTTTTGTTGTTGCTGCTGTCGTTGCAGCTGTTGTTGTTGCTGTTGTTGTCTCTTGATTGCCGCCAGTGTCTGAGATGGCGTAAATGATGTACGTTCTTTCAGGCGTTGCAGTTGTTGTCGCTGTTGTTGTTCGTTCACTTGTGGCGGCCGATGTTTTTGTTGTTGGTGATGCAATTTCTGTTGCTGCTGACCAATCAATGTATTTGCATTATTTTTTCGCTGTTGCTGTTGCTGTTGCTTATTAAGAATGCTGCTTATTTTATTATTGGTTTTGCTAGTGCTACTCGCTTTGTTGTTGCCACTGCCATCGCTATTGTGAATTTTATTGCCATTCTTATTGTTGTTGCTATTGTTATTATTACGCTCACGTACATACTCCATATGCGGAAAATTTGATTCGTGTCGGCCATATTGTGCCGGCACCATCTGATTGCCATGCATTGTTGTCTGATTCGATGAGTTTAGCGAGGCGGAGGTCACCACATATGGACGCAACGTACAGTTGCGCAACGCGCCAGGCTTAGCTGTGTGCGTGGACAATTGATAAAAGAGAGAGAAAATAACAGCGTTATAGCTCTTAGAAAATAAAGTGATTGTTAGTCGTATTTGGCAAGCCTTTGTGCAAATAAATATATGTATGTATGTATGTAAATAAATGCAATTATTTGAGATTATCTATAAATTTATTTACTTTTCCTGCTAAAACGAAATAAATAAATAAGGTATGTAGCTTATAGTATCCCTTTAACCCTTTGTATACCGGCTGTGTCCAATGGACCCGAATACAATTTTATTATGTTACCATTATCAATATCTGATGGTTTTGAGCTCAATAATTCCCTTAATTTGCTTATTTTCATGTAGTCTATAGTATACTTTTATGATTATTTTAATCATTTTTAAATAATTGATGTTGCTATTCTAAATCTAGCGGGAACTGCCAGCCCATACATAGGGACCTAATGGACCCGAACAGTTGGTAATGCTAGTTTTTTTCCATGGTAGGCAAAGGGTTAAACCATTTTCTCAATGCTCAGGATTCATGGGCCTAAAATGAGTATTTCTTTCGCCATAAATATGATTGATTCTGAGCCCAGTCAACTAGGCTGACCCATTTCGGACTCTTTTGGTGTCATAAATTCTGAATTGAAAAATAGTAAAAAAGTTACCGTATAAGTAAAAGTTTATCAGTAATCAGAATTATGAAGATTATTTGCTTTTGAAACTCAGAGAAGCGTCATATTACAAACCCTAATATGGCTCATAACTTGAACTCGTATTGGCGTACCGTTCTAAAACTGGAAGTATGATCTATTCTGACTTTTTCGAGTTCATAGTCAGAGTTGCAACTCAAAGTGGGAAATTAAATCAATTTATAAATAGTAGAAGGCCGGCCACACTTCGGAGAGAAACGGGTTGTATTCTGGTTTCGGCTGAATATCAATTTCATCGTCAATTTTTCACGACAGACAATCGCTGCTCAACTGCCAACAAAGAAAGGCACTTACCCTCTCTTAGGGATATCTTCAAACACGCAGAAGAGATTTAACCGCATTCACTGAAAGACAATTGTCGTCTTTACCAACTCTCGCCGCAGACGAAGGGTTTCAGCTACCTCGACTCTCATAGCTCTGGCGCAAATATCTATGATCTTGATACTTTAATAGGCTAAAAACCATACATGACCAGGACATATCCAAAAGGCAGCTGGCGCAACGTTTGCTCTAACTAATACTCATTTTAATAAAAGAAAAATATTTTTTTTTTGGCCGAATAACAGTATATGGCCACCAACATTGGCCTGGCGTTGGTCATAGGTATTACTAATTATAAAGAGTTGTGTGTGGTGAATTCATAGATTTACCTAAGCTCCAGACTGCTGTTTAATATTCTCAGAGGCCAAAATAATTAAATTTTCTCAATTGGCAATGAAGCAAATGTATTTTTATGAGCAACTCTTGTTCGCACTGAGATTTTCAATTAAATGTACAATCATGAAATGCATTTTCCATGGATATTTTTATTCAACAATAACAAAAACAAACAGATATTTTTATTTATATTTTTTCTTATCTTACTTGCAGCATTCCTGTTTTGTTTGCTTAAAATCTATGCGTTTTTCATAAGTCACAGCATTGTCACATTCCCCCATTTCTAACAGACTACCTACATACATATGTACATATATTTTTCCAGCTAACGTGCCGCCGCAGCTTTGAAGTTGTCAATATATTTTACATGAGGAAAATACATGCTGTTTCAAGGCAGAACTACCACTCTGAGGAATGCCATTGCCTGCCGATGGGCGACCGCTCTTAGAAAAAAAACGTTTGGTTATTTGGGCATTGCTCAGAACAAGTATTTAACCCAGATCCTACAAAGTACTCTCCTCTAACCACTCACTCACAGCGGCCGCAAAATACTTGATAGCAAAATTTTAAATTTTAAAGTTTTCTGAAAAAATATTGATTTTCGATTAAAAGATCACAATTCTATAGCAGTTCTACGAAAAATTTTATTTTCCCCATGTAAAACATATGGAAATTTTCAAATCCCGGCGGCATCGCTAAATATTAATCGTTTGAAATAAAAGAAAAATATGGCTCCCTTATGTTCGATATTCCTCAGTTCTGGCGGTGGCAGCAGGAAAATGCCAAAAAGTAGATTTTCCTGTGCATTTCTAGATCACCCCAATGTGCATACATAAAATCAATTTACTTATTTGATTTTATTTAATTCCCCCTACATACGAGTACAATAACACAATCACTGGACAATTTTCATGAGATGTCTACGCAATTTCTGAGTATTGTGCAACTGTCCACATAAATTCTTCCTTGCAACAAGTAAGCCAATAATGCTGTATCATAAAAGCACCTACTTCCAAAATAACATGTGCTTACATATGTACATATATGAGCTGGTTCGTCATTTACCATAATAACTCAAGATACAAACTGTTGTGTGTTGACTTACCTGCTGGCACTACTTGAAACAAACACGGCTCTGATTGTTTGCCAATTGAATTTTGGCCCCAGCATGCCAGTGTGCCATAGTCTCGTTCCCCCTTTGGAGTGTATATCAATTCGCTTACGGTTTCTACTGTAAGAGAAGAGCAAACAATATACACAAATGTATTAGTTGTTTATTTGTAAACATAAGTTTATATACATATGAATATTTGGCGATATATATGTATACTACATACGACAGAATTAACATTTCTAAGTGATTGGTTTTGAAGGGATTTCCTTGTTTTTACGAAAATTTTTAAATAAATTCAATTATCATCAGTTGCGTCATCATTGAGTCATGTACGGGTATAATCAAAAGGATTATAAATTTGCCTCAGGTATGCTATATGTTTGTACATACGTAAATGATTGACCTGGCAAGGTAAGACGTGAGAGGAAAGCGGAAAACCAGAAATGTTGTTATATCAGAATAAAAGGGTACAATTCAAAATAAAACTTACAAATTTTACGCTTTCAATTGAATTCCAAACAAAATGAAACTGAATCTTGATTTAAACCAATTTTTATGATTTCAATACCTAGAGGACTGATTTGACTAACAAGTTAATACAAGTAGTAAAATAATTGGAAAAATTTCATAGGAACTTTTCCCACTGATTGTGTATAGTCGCAAATATTAAATTTATTTTGCTGTTGCAATAGAAATACTTGAATTGCTACATCAAATAAAATAACTCTCAATGTGTGCCACCACAAAATAATATTAACCAAATCGTATTTTCTCAGTAGCGGCGGGCTTCTGTGTACTTGGTACAGTAGGGACCCTCAACGAAAGTAATTTTAAGCCGTCGGGCATTACTTACAAAAAATTATTGCAATTATTTGACCACTAATTAAATGAATACAATTGTAAAAAGGTATTACATTACCTAATAGGCTTTCAGTAAGTAGCTAAAATTTTCCTTTTTTCGCGCCTTTTATAATTTTTTGAAAGTATATTCGGTACAAACACATTCCTTTAGGTACATTTAGAGCATAGCCAAACAAAATATAAAAAAAATCTTTCTTATTTTCTCTTTTAGCCTTACGAAGTTCTCCCAACTATGTAACTCTAGCGCATACTTATGTATGTATGTCCATAATAAATATTATAGAGCATGAACAGTTCATCATTTCATTATGTTCGTCGCCCTGAAGGCTTTGGTTTTAAAGCCCAGCGATTCTAGTGTTATCTCAGTTCGCCAATATCAACCTCAGCAACTGACTGCATATCTTCTGCAGCTGGAAACGGGCTCAAACGTCAAAATGCATATTTCGGATTATAACAGATGTGGACGTACTAATCGTCTCCTAATTTGGAATGATGACAGTCCCGAACGAGTGACTGGTCGTCTTCGTTCGTTCAAACGACCATTCGATCACCAAATGGAGTTCAAATGCCTAGAAATTTGTTTGCGCTTATGTCATATTGACATAAGAAATATCGCCCACGTTTATTTGTACTGGATCCAGTTGGTAGTGAAATGCTGGCTCCTATGCTCTCTGTTTGTTCAACGAACTGGACGGAATTGCTTAGACGATGAATTATTCCTCCCAAAATCCCAATGAAAATTTAAATTTTCTCTGTTATGTGAGAATAGGGTCCTTTGGGACCCTTAGATCCAATTGGTAAGGATAGAAAAAAAACTACTTCAATTACAATGTGAAATTCCATTATAAACAGAATTTTATTTTTTAGCAGAAAAAATAAAGTAAAAAAAAAATAGATTGATCTGACCCAAAACAAGTGAGAAAATCGGATTCAAAATTAAAAAAGCGTAAACTTTGACCCTAAGGACTAATGTGGGTTAAAGAAATTGGGGTAGAATACAGCTTAGTGTTCTTTTTGTTCATTTAAATTTTTTCAACAAATAAAATCAACAAAATGCAAAATCTACTTGTAGCTACTGCGAAGTTGCGCTGCATAAAAAAAACCATAAATAACAAGGTTCGGAAAATTTTTTTTTAAAGAATTTCATGGAAGTAACATGCTGAATTGTTGTCGATAGCATTAATAATAATAATATATCGGCGCTTACGCAAAATGTCAGTATTTGGGCAAGCTTCTTCTCCGATTTGTGATGTGAAACCTATAGTTTTACGCGGATTATGAACGGCGATTGTATTTTTAACCGACTTCCAAAAAAGGGAGGAGGTTATCAGTTCGTCGGAATATTTTTTTTGTTTTTATGTATGTTACCGCATAACTTTGTATCACCTCAACCGATTTCGATAATTCTTTTTGCATCGCAAAGGTAGTGCCTCAGAAGAGGTTTAGATCTGGTCATTGGATCATGAAAATAACGGTACTCCTAAATTTTTATATGAAAATTGAAGTTGGGTTTGTTTTTAGGTTAGAAATTACTTGTTATTAGAAGTTGTTTTTCGTGGCACAAATACACTCGGAGGTTTGCAATGCCGGCCAAGGCCCGACCACTATTAGAAAGAAATTTATTCTTTTCATTTCTAAAAATGGAGAATATTAATTTTTTTTTAAAGTTTTGCTTTAATTTCTGAAACGCAGCTGATTTTATACTTATTGTTTGTTTGGTGCGAAAAGCGTGAAGTTGGCAACAGGGAATGTAAACAAAAGTAGTTTATGACGTCAGCGATTAGGTGGATGGTGTCAAATCGACGAAGAGAGGGTTAGCGGTCCGCGAATGGCGTGACATTTATTTTCTAAATCGTGCTACCTACTCAGGTGTACGTGGCTTACGAGTAATACTATTTACTGCTTATATTTCACACAAAAAATTAGTGCGTATTTTCATTTTAGCAATCATTACATTCTTATTTATCCATCGATTTTCTTCGTTGGTAGCTTAATTTTTTTCTAAAGGAATAGGCTTTAAAATAAGTGCAAAACTTTTACACAGAAACTCGTATTTTTTAAGTATTTCTCTTTTAAATTTTTTATTGTTTCCATTTTTTCATAAAAAAAAAACAAAAAATCTTGAATAATGAATTAGTTTCTCTGAAACTATCGGGGCTATCGAATAGTGATGTATGTATATAGGGTATATGGAGAATTTTACTTTCTTTGTATTTTGATTTTGCAGTTGGTTCGTAAGATATACATGAATAAGAGGGCCCACTCTTTTTTAAGCTTAATAATGGTTAATTGCAAATATTTCGAAAACGTATGCATAAATAAAAAATTAACTAAGTTTTTGGGATCAGCGAGCGATTCTGCATAGTGGCGTCTGGAGAACAAAAAAAATTAAAATATGTAAGCCAGTGTAGTTAGTCAGGAAATCAGCCTTAAATAGCCGGATGTGCCAGTAAATCTACAAAGAAGAACTTCTGGCATAATTTACATAGAAAAATTTTACATAAAAAAATTTTAAGGCTTAAGTTATTACGACGCGTAATACGCCTTGTGCATCCCGTAATTGTGTATGCCGGTATGTAATACCCTGCCTCATTTTCCATGTAAAAAGGTTTCACCTCAAGGGCAAGAACGCCCAGAAATTACTGAACTGATGGTTCAGGTGTAAAAGACCTGACCACGTGGAATATCGAAATCTCTCGAACTAGTTCGGTTTTGGCCCAAATCAGCCAAAACAATGTAGTGCAGTGATTTCCAAAGTGGTCCAGGTGGCCCACAGGGGTCCATGGATGGGTGGGTCTATGTTGGCGTGAAAAAAAATATGGGGGCCCACGAGTTTTAAGTAGGGGTCCAAGAAAATTTATCCGGTTTCGATAGTAAATAACCAAAACAGTTGCTTGATAGCCTATATATATTTAACTTTATTTTATTTTATTTTTTTTGAGTGGTGTATTTTGATCTTGGCGCACTGCTGCACTTACCGTCACTTTGTGTCTTCATACTTGGGGAAGCCTTAAAAGTCAACTGCAGACTAAAAGGAACCTGATGTTTGGTATAACACTGAGTGGGGCGAGACGGAAATTGCTGGCGGCAGAGATTTTAGTACTTGTGTCTTTTCAATGCGACAGCATAGTGCGCCACTATTACCTTTGTTCAAGAGATTCTATATTGTTGAGTACCCTGAGGCGGAAAGCGGGGTTAATTCCTGCACTGAGTTCGGACTCATATATTGTCGAATCTTCATTCCAAAACTTTCTCAGGGTCAGGATCTTGGGTTTATTTTCGGAGTTAATGGGCATAAGCGCTTCACTTTTCTCTTAGAAAATATTCTTTGATCTTCCAGGTTGAGGCATTTGCAATCCTCAAAGCCATGGATTACGTGGTGGAAAACAGGTGGAGGGGAAGGAGTTTACGTGTCTGCAGGTACAGCCAAGCTGGACTTAAGGAATTGGCATGTCCTCTATCTAAGTTCTTTCAAACTAGTTCGGCAATTCAAGTCTCGACTAAATTATGTTGAGAAACATAACGAGCTTTCTTTACTCTGGGTGCCAGGTCATTGCATACAACTTGATGGACTGAATGAACTGTTTTACAAATACGCCATATGCAAATTGATAAGTAAGTCGAACATGTGAGGAGTTTGTAGTGAAGAGAATGTAAATAACGCTAGCGCTCGGAGTGCTCTTAAAAAAATATATAACTCCTCAGAACATGAGAGTACTCTTAACGAGCTTTGTTTTTTAAAACTTGCAAGTGTGTAATCACATTATTTTAATTAATATAAGAAAATAAATATTTCAAATTTTTTTTCCACTCCGAATTTTGTTATGGAACTCATGCGCGATTTAAATTTATGTCGTTAGATCTAATCTTTACATTTTTTGGCGAGCTTTGGGAATATGTTCAAAATGTAACAGCAGGGGGTCTGAGTCAAAGTTGTGCTGGCTACAAGCAACCAAAACGTATATTGCTTTACCGATAATGTGAACACTATTTTTCTCATTGTAGAACAAAAAAAATTGTAAAACACGCGGCAAATTTCGTCAGGCGCTCAAAGTCAAGAATTTGTTTATTGTTATTATCATTCAAGCACGATAATGTGATCATGTTGACCCGAAAAAAGTTGTGGAAAATGCTATGATAAAGGACCACTCAAAAAGTAGTTGTAATTTTTTTTTTAAATATGTACAAGTCAAGCTCGTTGGAAATCGGTACATATTGTGCTATTTGATCCTAGCTTAATAAATAACAAAAAAAAAATCGCTTCAAGAACATTGTGAATATTAAAAAAAAAATAAAAAATCAGACGTGGTCACTTGTCTGAGACCCTATATGTATGTATATAAAACTTAAACCTATGCGCGTATATACCTATCGTCACTTAAGGGTGAAAAGGTGTCAAGTCCATTTTTTGAAATTATTCAGGAGGGACGAAAAATCGATGTAGTTTCGTATTACCTGGCATTCTGCGTCAAAAATTAAATTTTTATCAAAATGGAATTGCCACCTTTTCTCCTTTTAGGTACTTATATTTGTATGACCAAATGTGATTTGGTAAACTATCGAAACCTTATGTAATAAAAAAGTTATGCACACATTTGTATGAGAAAATTGTAGTCAATTAAACAAAATGAAAAGAGCAAAGATAAAGATGTTAATAGTTAGAAAACGAGAAATCCGCCGATCAAAAAGAATCGGAAATCATGAAAATCTCTTTTGATTTTCTAAAAAAATTTCAAGTTTTAGATTCGTACGAAAACGGGATCACGGCCTAATATTAATATTTCTATAGTTTTGAATCAGAGTTTGAACTCTTCGTTGTACAGATACTACGCCCATAACTTTTTTTTTTACCTTTACAAATTTTATTTATTAATTTCACTATTTACCTTTATAGTTTTTAAAGCTTTGCCACACAAAATTGTATTTTCTAACAAAAGGAACTGCTGTGGCATAACTCAGAAATTTTGTGCATCACTACCGGTTGGTTGGTACGAGATAGTAGTAAAACTAAACACGGCTGGTCATTGGAAAGCAGTGGTAAGCATTTTGGCATGGAATTTTCAAATTTTTACATTACCGAAAGAAAAATGTGCCTTAGATGAAGGCTTGGTGAAAATCATTGCATAAAAGGGCATTTATTTTTTAATATTACATTACCATAAGTCTCAAAGTGTGTATCGTTCGCTTCGATTATAGTACGATGTACGTCACCGGTGGTCGTGGCTTCCTGTATCGTCGCATAATGGCCTGATGGTACTTCAAAGTGTTCGCCGCTCGTTGAAAAAGTCCATTCAAAATCAATTTCCGGTGGGTCGGAATTAACACGGCAAGGTATAGGCACCGCCTCCTCTAGCGAAGCGCCAATCACAATCATTGTATTAGTACTGCAAACGGGCGCGTCTGAAAATAAACAAACAAAAAATTATAAAAGGAATTTAATCATCGAAAATTAATTAAAAATTTTTTCAACAACAAGGAAAGTAGCAACATGTGTTGCAAAGCTCAAAGGAATAATTATTAAAGTAAATAGTCGAGTAAAAAAATTGAACTGGAATATGTGTCAGTATGTGAACCAGGCCGTATGACGAAGCTTAAATACCCAAAAACTGAGTTTTTTTTGCTTTAATGTATTTATGTTTGCATATTTACATAATGAACAATTTTATCACAATAACGTTGAAAACACTTTGCTCGCGCACAAAACAAATATTTGCGCGCATAATCATCGTTATCGATACATATGTATGTATGTATGTATGTCAACGGAATATGCGGAATACAAAAGAAAAATTCTCACACATAACATACATAAATACATATGTATTTATGTTGATATTTATTTGCATTTGTTGCGAGGATTATCACACGCTCTATACATCAAAATTGCGTGCGCGCCACAATGGATTTGTGTGCGTGTGTTAAATATTTGAAGTTTCTTTTCTCACTCGTACGTAAAAAGGATCAAAACAAGAAAACAAATTTTGCAAGAAATATTTCCAACAATCAAGCGATGCACACATTTAGCTAGTTGTATGTGCAAGCATTTTACTCAGCATGTCACAATAGTTTATGCACATATGTACATACGTACAGTTATACAATTTGTTCATATCTTTAATTCATTCATTTTCATTCCAAACGATTGAGTTTGAAATTTCATTGCAATAGCTCATGCAAACACAAGGTTAAGTGTAAATATTTTATTCTTAAACAGTATCTACCAACAAAGGCATGCACTCACTAACCCATTTATGTTTACCCAGTAGCGTAGAGAATATAAGTAGTTAATCATAAGAAAATGTGCATGTATGTATGTAGGTAACTACATACATATGTATATCCATGCAGGGAAATCCCGAACAAGTGAACTAAATTTTTAGCTACGTACCCTAGTTATCTCTCCTCTTAAAAAAAAATAATATTTTGATTACTTTTAGAAAGCATGTATGTATATATTTTTTAATTTAATTTAACTTCTTAAAACGTATTTTAGGCATTTTTTATAAAAAAAAAAAATTTTAATTAAATTTTCTTTAATGGTTTGCTTGTTATGGTTTTAAAAAGAATGTTGTTTTAGTTCCATTTAATTTTGAGAAACTAACTTTTAGTTTACTCTTTTTTAAATATTTTTTTTTAGTTTAAATTTTTAGATTTTATTTTGTAAAAAAGAAAAATATATTGTTTTTAATTCATTTACTTTTCAGAAACTTATTCTATTTTTTCTCCTTTTTTAATTTAATTTGTTATTCTTTTTTTAATTTAATTTTCTTTTAATTATTAAATTTTACTGTTTTAAGAAGAAAAATATATTTTTAATCCAATTTAATTTTTAGGTACTATTTCCTTCTTTTTTTGTCTTCTTCTAATTAAATTTTCTTTTACTGTAAATGTTTTTTTTTTTTTGAAAAGAAAATAGATATGTTTTTTTTTTAAATTCAACTTAAATTTTTAAAACCTTATTCTTAAAAAACATCTCTTCGTTAGCAGATCTTTCAATTAGTTTTTCGAAAGACAGTAAAGTGCTTTTAGGATAGTTTCCAGAATTTCCTTTTAAATGGATATTTTTTTGGGTTTTTTTTAATTCAAATACGATTTCATTATGAAATTTACCGATGCTTTTTCATAGTTTCGTAATACAAAAAAAAATGTATTAACATTCTAACATCTTGGGACCTTATGGAATCTACCCAATAATAGCGAGCACCTCTACAAACTCAGCTACAGCCAAAGGTATGTAAACGCGTTTTCAAATGCTCAATTTTAATTACATTCATTCAAACAAATTTGATTTCAAATTCAATACATATTTCTTTGAAACAAATTTAAAATCGCTACCATGTTACTTTTTTGCTCTGTCGATTTTAGCTAGCATGCAAAAGAGACTTAACTTGGTTCTAAATTTATTAGCACCGAAACAGTTCGGTACTAGTGCGTTTCCCTAAAGGGTGAATATGAGAGCACTTACATACAAACATACTTTATGTGCATGATTTTTCAATGACAAGACACGACAAAATCATTTACAAGTGAAGAAAACCTCATCATAAAATGCTGTTGGAAACTGATGATGTACGCACAACTAACCACTCGAAAAAAGAGAGTAAGACATAAGTTTAACAGCAGAGCATTTGAATGTGTATGCTATTCATCTCCAAAATTGTTGAGCTTTACGCAAATCTGGAAGTATATACAGGGTGACCCAGAAGTAACCTGCCAAACTTTAGGGGAAGGTAGGTGGGGGGTGAGCTCACTGATAAACAAAAAATTTTCTGGTAAAAGTGTCACCGTTTATGAAATATTTACATTTTTTCGAATTTAAAAAACATCGTGCCTTTTCATGTGTTTTCTTTAACTGCAACTACAAACCGGGCAATACTTAGTAAATTTTTTATGTAAAATACTTCCAGATAGTTGCCCCTCCATACTCAAATGCAATGTAGTTAAAATATATTAAGGAACCATCATAAAATTAGGACTATCCTAACTTGCTTAGAAGTGTACTAAAAATGTATAAACAGAAACAGTAAACGTCACTTCTTCAGTGTTACTTTTTTAAATGTTCCACACTAGCAACTTACACGATGAACTATAATAATATTCCGACCAACAACAACACTTACTGGACGTCCGGCGCGGAGAACAATTAACGAGATGATGAGAAACTGACGAAACGAGTTGCTTACTTTTAACAGCTTTTTCACAGAAAACTAGTTTTCGCACGTAAGCTCCCTTTTCGTAGACCAGGTCACATATGTGGAATTCCTGAAGATCCCAGTGGGAAAAGTAGTAATGCATTACATATGCGTGATAGATAATGTAATGTATAACTTACAAGTTCTAGATTCTAACAGATACTGTTTAATATGTAATCAGCATTCGAATGTATCCAAAACGTCGCAAAAATTTCCTATTAAATCACATTCATCCTAAGTAAAGTGGGGTATTCAATTTTGCATTACCAGTTTCCTACCTAGGCAAAAATAATGCATTTTCGAATGTGAAAACGGCTGTTTTACAGATTATTTTTTCGATTACAATACATTATATTTTCCAACTGGGATGAGGCAGAAAAGGAGGCCAAAATACCTCTTCAAATAAAATAAAAGTCTTCCTAAAGGTAAAAGGTACCAGGTCCATATTTAAAATTATTCAGGAGAGACGAAAAATCTATCTAGTTTGGCATCTATCTATATATCTATGTACTGGTAAGAAAAATTATGTAACAAACTACAGACCTATATCTAAACTTTCGACATGCGCGAAACTCTCCGAGAAAGTGGTTCCAGAAAAACTAATTTTTTATTCAAAGGATCCATAAATCCGTGCCAGCATGGTTTTTTTGTGGTCGTTCAACTGCGTCGAGTCTTGCCTGTGTTTATCAGTTTTGCATTTCATCGTTTAAGAAGTGATGTGAAGTAAACATTATCTAAACCGACTTCTAAAAAGCCTTTGATGCCATCACGCACAGCATTTTATTGCTTAAGCTTGAATGTTTAGGTATACAATATACATTTCTTTGCTGGGTTAGATCATACCTATCCAATAAATTTGGTTTTGTTGAAATCGAGAGTACGAGATCACATGATTTCGGGACCATTTCTTGGGTACACCCGGGTGACATCCAAGGCCCAATTATATTTCATCCATTAACTAATTACATTGGAGCTTGGTCTAGGCGTTCCAAGTTTTTGCTGTACGCTGATGACTAAAATCTTCAGCAGTATTACTTTTATGTCAGATGTTTTGCTATTACAAGATGAGCTTAACAAAGTACCTAATTAGAGCGAAATAACTTACCGCTTAATTACCAAAAATTGTTTTCATATAACACTTTCAAAGTGCATAAGTTGACTTATTATCTGTTTGATAAAAGACTTACTTCTCTTAGGGAATTTTCATACCTAGTAATTTTTGATTCAGTATTTAACTTCATTAATTATATTAGCTATACCATTACGAAATCCTAGTTTTACCTTGCTTTTTTGCGGCGCTATGGTAGAGATTTCAAAGATCACTACACCAGAAAAATCCTATATAACACTCTGGTTCGTTCAAAGCTGGAAAACGCCACTTTAATATAGAAACCAATTTACGCAACTCATACCAATAGACTTGAAAAATTACAGTGAAATTGTATTCGCTAAGCTCTCAAACCACTCTGACATCACTTGTGTCTAGGCAATCTATTCGATCTTTGCTTTTCATATGCGATATCATTAAATAAATTTAAATCTTCCAAATAAAACTTTACGCTCTCATTACCCTAATTAATACAATTATGAC
>NW_023458895.1:26434-46412 GCF_013731165.1 Rhagoletis pomonella | reverse complement strand
GGCGTATGAGTATCAATAATACGTAGTGAGATTGTTGTAAGCGGAGGAATGAGCCTAGTTTTCTAAAAGTGCTGTTTTAAGTACTTACAGTTACTGTGGGTAGTCGGTGTCTTATAGCAGATTGTTGCCTTATTTTGGCTTTAAACTGCTGTCAAATTCATATCTTTTGCTAAAATTTTACATATTAGCAAAGGTTCAGGTGCTAATAATTTCATTTGCAACAATTAGCTTATTGACACCATTTAAAAATCAAACAGCATCTGGATTGTTGTTTTTTTATTTACTTTTATTCCCCTTTCACTATTTGAATAATTAAATAAATATTAGCAATTTTAAACGCTTTACTAATTATATTTTCAAATACTAATTAGTTCATTCCGTTGAACCGAGGCTAACGAAATTATTTTCCCAAGCGTTTTAAAATTTTGCAGTTGTTTGTTTTAAATATTTGAATTTAATTTCTTCGTTGTAAATTAGTTAGCTGTTGGTTGGTTTGCCATATACATACATACACTCCGTGTCACAATTATATGCGCAACACATATTTACAAGTTTTGACAATTCATATTTTGGCTATTTAATTTTAGTTATTATTTATAAAAATATAGTTTATTCTTTAAGAAAAAATGGTAAAAAAATCACAAGTAAATCGGTTATTTTTTTGTAAAAATAATAGCTCATTTTTGCAATATTAAAAAATAGTCGAACTTACATACTTTTTATGGAAAAAATGCCCACCACGGGCAACAAAAAAGTTTGCCAAGGATCAACGATTAATCTTAATTATTTCAAATCGCACTTTAACTTAAACTTAATGGGCTACAAAAATGAATTTCACAACCTTTTTGGGAAACCTAATTTAAAGTTGAATTTTTTTTCTACAATTGAATGACTGCATATTCAAATTCTTTCTATAAAATTTAATTAGAAATCACGAAATTTTGTGATTTATTATTTTTTACTTCAATAGTAACTGCACAAAATTTTAAACCGGCGTTTATACGGTTTTCGGTAAAGGATAGACTATTTTTTTATAAAAAAAAATTAAACTAAATTACGAAAATTAATTATTTAAACGAGTCATTGTGTGGTGCGCTTGCAATTATGACATGTTGTATATTTTAGAACGTTTATAGCTATTTCAGCTTTTACATAAAATTTCGCAATGGTTTTATTAAATATTCTGCTTTACGTTATTTGTTAAAGCTAACTGGTGGCAGGTTAACTCGAACTGAGGATGAGTTAAGTGGAAAATTGTATGTATTTTCATTGGATGAACATAGTATGTATGTAAGCGCGTTAAGTTGAAAGCCGCATGCCATTTGCTCGGAAACCAAAACTCTAAGCTTCTGAGTAGTAAGAGAAACGTATCGCTATGTTAAATATGGCCAAATTTCTGGCAAAACATCCACTGTTGAACGTGTTGTAATTAGGTTTGTTTTTATTTAATAAAGGATAATTCGTAGTTCATAGGATACTGCTATTTATTTATGTAAATTACTTTCAAAAGTCTGCTCTTGTGCGTGAAATATTGAAATCGATTCAGGGTTTTAAGCCGTTTTCGAACAACCAGTTAACAACTATCCATAAAAGTGACCAATAATAGAAAATAAAAGGAAAAACGTAAATCATTTCGTCGGATAGAAATGTTCCTGCTATGTAAATATACAACACGGATCGTGATGCTGGTAACAGGGCAAGAGGAAGACCGTCTCTGTGACGGAGAAGGGTTTCACTTCATTTGACATTTCCAATTGGCGTGTGTTGGTACAGAAAAGAAATACCTGGCATGGCAATAGCCATATTGAATAATTCCCTAGATATAAGAAAAATTAGAGCACATGCCAAATTTCAGCGAAATTGGTTCAAGCTAACTATTCTTTCTGTACGTCGCACAATGGATCGCTTCATACAAGTTGATGCTCAAAAGTCTGTAAACGGGTTTTTCTCCTAAAAATGCTGTAGGCAAATCCAAAAGAGAAATATTGTATAATTTTTATAAATTTAAAACACTGCTTTGTGCACTAACACTGTTTTACAATTTTTTTTGTTATTAAATTGAAAAATATTAAGTGAAAAAGAATAAAAACAGATAATCCGTTCGTGTTCTTAGCACTGAAAAATAAAATCATTGTACACTAAGATTACTTGCAATATAGACATTGAGAAAACGGTACAATGCATGATGAAAATTTAATTAATCTTCAGAGGCATGAGATTCAGTATGTGTATACTCAAAATTTTCTTCTTAAAGCATGTCTTTTACTTCTGGACCAAATGTTGTTTCTTACGGTTTGTAAACACTTCTTATAAGAGGATCGGAAAAAACATTTGGACTGGGAAATACGTCTTCAAGTTTAGCTTGCCTTAAGGTTTTTCGGCTAAACCGTTCACGATAAGCTTTAAATTCTTTGGTTCGCGATGCCTATCCTCTTCACTTAATTGCTCAATCGGTGAAAGGAAATTCAATATAATTTCGGCACTATGCATTAAAATTTTGTCCACTGTTGTTGTCACTGTTTTCCAGGGATAAAGGCTGTCACACAGTTCCGCAGTATCAAAATACAGCGACTTGAAATTTATATTATCTTTTTTAAATCCACTGGATATTGTTTACGAGTTTTTCTCATCCGTATTTTTCGGATTCATAAAATTGGTTTTTGTGTCTAGCGCAAATATTTCATTTTATTGTAACGCTACTCTTGAAATTGTCCAAAATATTGTTGCAGCTTCTTTCTTTTTGAGGCTAGACCGCTGCGGTTTGAAATATATTCTTCCACATGGCTGAACTCGCTCTGTAATAGCTTAGAAGGGCTTTTAAATATTAATTTACACAAATCGCGATTTTTAATAGAAAAATGGTTTACGTCTGGAATAAAATTCAAGTAGCACACTGATCTATAACTTGGTGTAAATTTGTGAATTTTGGTGCAATTAATCAGATTTATACCAAAATGCGTAAATTTAAACCAAGTTATACAACAATGTGCTACTTGGGAATTTATCAGAATGGAAGTAAATCATAAATACAGACGGTAAAACATATTTTTTCTAAAAAATTGGCAAAGTACTTGTGCAAATCTTTTAAGTTTACTTATAAATAAAGTCTAGCGGTTATAACTAAAAAAGACTCAGAGAAAAAACCTTACAAGTTATTCCTTATACCTCCGAAACCAATGAAATCGTATGTGTAATAATGAAAAGTTGTTAAACAATCAACACACGTTGTTTCTCCAACAGCATAGTTCCTTCTAACCTAATAGTAACCTTAAATATTATAAAACATCCTTTAATAATGCACTTTGTTATGACTGTGCTGGTACATATTTTGTATTTTAAATACCGACTTCCGAAAAATGAGTTTTGAGAATCGCCCTCTATGTAGCGGCCCCATTGTGCGTCGCAGAAAATGACTGCTTCACTCAACATCAAAATAACCCTTTTTAAATACTTATTACAGGAAACCATGCCTAATAACATCACACAGTCACACTAGATCGTACGCAGAGCAACACTTTAAAGGGTATGGGAGTCAAATATTTACTTACTTTTAATAGACAACTATATAATTTTTTGGTAAATTATAAAATTATGAGAAGTTACCAAATACTAGATGTAACGTAATTTTAATGCTTTTGGGATAAAGAATTCAGGAAATGTAGTCCCGTTGAAAGAAAAATTACCCTGTTCTTTAGGATGACCTTCAAAGGTAGGCGGTTTTCAAATGTCTCACCTTTTTGACCTGAAAACTGTAAGCAAAGAAGTTTTTAGAAAGCTATTATTTGTTTTTTGCTGTTCTTGCGTCAAGAAATCAATTTCCACGGCAGCAAGAACCGAAAAATACACTTAAAACTTTTTTAAAGAGATAACAGTTTTAGGAAAAACACACACAAAAATTGATAAACCTTACATTTCAAGGTAATTTTAAAGGTATGTAATCTTAGAACAATATACAAAGCAGGTAATGGACATACAATAACGAAATAGATAATCTGTTTTTACTCAATCATTACTCATTTAAGTACATCAAAAACCAGAAAAGTCATTACATAATGCCCAGTATTTTTCGCCGCAGGGCATGCAAAGCCACCAAAAACACATTTGTCTAAATTAATAATTCAAATTTTGTATTCAAATGTAGTTTTTGCAATTTGATGCTCTTACATATAGTACTTATACCTAAATGTAATAAGTGAAGTTATTTATATATTTAATATATTATTATTCAAACAACAAATTCAACTCAAAATTGTATGCATGTGCGTAATTTTGTTGCTATTTTTGTAATTGTTTCCTGCAGCATTTGGTTAGTGTGGTGGAAAATCAGAAAATTCTAATATTAACGCTGTCATTTTTGCAAAATAATGCACTTTACTCTCGAAATGACACATTATTGCCACATCCGTGATATGCAACAACGAGTCGACGAAAACGTTTGTTAAAATTTCCTATGTGATTACATATATGTACAAATGTATATTTATGTACATATCGTCGTCACCCTTCTTATGCCAGAAGCACGAATGTGCAAATTTATCAGTTTTGAGTTGAGTTGGGTTGACTTGATTAACATTTGGATGTTCTATGTTATACCAAAACCCGCAATACCATGCGTACAAGGAAATCACATAGTTTCCAATTTAAATTGCATAAATGTAGAGCTAAGACTCGTAAAAAAAATTTCAAACTTGATTTCCCAAAACTTTCATTTTTACATATTCGAGTTTCTTAAAAAGTAGTGAAAATTAATTTACTACACAGTAACCCTCACTATTACTGGGTTAGTTTGGTTTTTTAGTTTTGCGAAAGTCAGCAAGAGTAATCAAAGCTACATGCATAACTACATACATATGTATGTAAATATTTATGTATATATACATATAATTACATACATAAAAAAAAAATCATATTAATTTGAATTCGAAATATTTGGTTGGTAAATTCGTCCTCAACCAGCACACGTTCGCTAGGAAGCAAACGTTCGCAATTACAGTACATGTCACTGACCCTTTATGGCATTCGCTGGTTGGCAATATAGCTGAGCTCACGGCCCATACAACATACATACATACACATGTACAAAATAAACACACTCGCCCTGAAACAAATATCTATTGTGAGAGGAAAATTTATTGCTGATGGCATTCACATTGTATGCGCCGTCGTCTAATCGAGTCTAATAGCTGTGCTAAAATGCAAACGAACATGTCACCACACTGTTCATTTGGCCGTATTAAATAGTGTTACATGCATTTTAATGTGACACTTTCCAATCGATTGCAATACAACCAAAAATTGTGTGATATTTCAAATAGAGGCATATTCGTTTGCAACTCTTCAATGGTAACTAAGTAAATTTACATTTTTGCAATCACTTTAACGCATTTATGCAAATTATGAATAAGAACTAGAATACGCACGACAGAAAATTTTAAATTCTATATATATACATATATCGTAATAGTGATTGTGATTGGCACTTACAGCGTATTCGCAAATTCACCATTGAACTTTGTGTCTCGCCGCGGTCGTTGGCCGCTGCACACGCATAGAAACCAGCATGTACGCGTGCAACACGTTGTAGAACAAGCGAACGAGTAGAAATGATGATGCCCCACGAGACATTCTGCGTGACAGGAATACCCTGAAATAAAAGAATTATTTTTAAAAAGTAAAAACTGAATAAAAAAAGAGCTAAAAGATTTTAGAGAAATTCACATTTCAATTATACATTTAAACTCTGATCAGACATGTTTATTATTTTTAAAATCTAGCTGATGCAAATTTCTGCTCATAGTGAAACAAGCGCGTTATATTTTCCAACACAAATTAATTGAGCTTGAGCATTTGTTAGGAAATAGTTAGTAGGCCGGCCAATGTTTTAAGGGTGGCTTGGCTGAGATTACAGAACACGTGGTATAAAGGGTCCGCATATTCCAGGTGCATACCCTCAAACCATAGTCCATGATCTTGGGTACTGTAAATGTTCGCTTGAGGCGCAATACCGTGCATACGCTTAATGCAATACCACATACATACTTACATATAAGATAGTGTGAAAATTTCACAAACGACTAAAGAAAGTTATTTTCTTCAAAACTTTTGGATAGTTTTCTAACTTAGCAAACAAAATACGAGCTTCTACTATAATTTGTGAAGTTCGGAAGCATTGAGATAGTTTAACCAAAATAAATGCATTTTTATGCCTCCTTATACGTGGTATTGCATTTAACGGTTACGAGGTATATGGAGGGAACATGCCTAGATAAAAGTGAAGCCCGTCGCAATTACTTTCGATATGGACACCAGATGCTGGTCAGTTTTGAAACCATCAATAAAAATTCAACAATGTGTGAGCCCGAGCTCAGTGTTGGGATTACGATAGCGTTCAGCCCTAGAAACTCCTCAGCACTGGTAGTGGTGGCGTACTATATTGGATCATTTGAAATACACTTGGGTACAGATCTCTACCCCATCGCTCTGCACCTCGTTCCACTCAGTATATTCAATCTCACTCTATATAGTCGTATTCCTTTTTCGATTACAAGAAATTATTATTAGACATGCATTTCATTCCTGTAACAACTAACTTTCTTTTCATCAAAACGGGACAAAATATCGACATAAGAATGGCGTATGTCGAACTGCTAATGGCTTCTTCAGTATCTGGCAAACTGTGAAAGTCGCCTTGATGGTGGATTTCTCACGTCTGAAGCTACACTTATAAGGTCCAATCAATTGTTTCACAAGAACTAAATAATATGGAGTAATTGGAACAACTAACGGTATCTCCTTTTTTGTGGATTGCGCAAAGCACACTGAGATTCCAATTATCGGATGTGTTTGAAAATAGCAATTTCTGCTGAAAAACTAGTACCCACTTCCTTCCAGCTCATCGCTGCCGACTTCGAGCAGCTCAGCCAGGGAATCATATATCTCTCTCTTTTCCTCAAGTTGCTTGTATGCGTGGTTGGTAACATCCACTACGAAGTTACTGGGGCATGGTATCTCACTGCTCATATACTAATTCAGACGAAGAGGAGTTGTCTGATTTGGCATGGTAGAGAGCCGAAAGTGAAACTTCTCGGATAGCCGACGTAAATACATCATGTCGATGTCGAAATTTTGGCGTATTCCTTGATGCACTCTATTGCAAAAAGGCGCGTGAGAACCTTGCCCTGTAACTAGGTTGCGATTTGCACACTTTGACGCTAAAGTCGACAAGAACAATTTTAACATCGCGGCGGGGACAGCACTTATGCACTGCTTCTAGGCACTCATAGAAACGCTGATATGCTGCTAAATTTTGCTATGATGTTGTAGTAGATATCGTACACAATTTTTTTTTACGTGCCCCGTCCATCACATTTCCTGAACTGCGATGATGTCAGCCTGGTATTTTACTACAATATCCAGCAGTGGATATATGCACTTTCCCCATAAAGGGTCCGGATATTCCAGGTGAATACCCTCAAACCAAAGTCCCTCTATACGTTTGCCGTGGTCGTAGTCAAAAAAGGGGGTCTTATCGGAGGCTTTTTCTCACTTTTCATTGGGCGGGGTTTTAACGTGGCGGGACCCAAACCCAGCGCACGCGAAGTTTTGCGCCTTCTCACTTTAGCTCGGTTCCAAACGGGTATTTGGTCTCTTACCAGAGGATACGTCGATATAAATATCCAGTTGTTGTAAGCTGCGATGCGAACCGTGCTCATAAGAATCACTTCTGGTCACTCCCAGGTGATTGGCTGTCAAAAAATTTCCCCACGTACGAGGACTTCTGTGCACGGAACCATCCTCCTTGCAATTTAGTATTTTATGCAAATTTCCATAATGTATACAAATGAAATTATTTCTTGTATATACAATCTTTCATTGGAAATCACCCATCGAAACATTGAAAAAGTGCATGGAGTCAAGTTCATACGCTGACCGAAAAAACAGTTCTCATCCTGGCAATTTCATGGTTTGTACAAAATACGTGTCCACTCACCACTTAGCATTAATTTTCATTACAAAAATCCAATAAAAGTGTTTCTGGCCATTTTTCATTACATTATAGGAGCACCGGACTGATCGAGTCCCCAACTTCTGTATATTGCATCTAGGCCTAACGACAATATTATGTACGAATTGCATACGATTCCATACCGCCAAAAGCAAATTTGAATCGTGTTTAAAAACAGCTATGTGCTTTAAAGTGGCGCAAATGTCCATCACGTCGTAATTGGTCAAAAAAATTGATTTTTTTTTCATAAATTTTAGTAATTAAACTGAACATTTCTGCTTATCAAGCTTACTACTTGTATGATAAAATTTATAAAAACTTAAGTTTTGAAATTGTAGTCCTCTATATTATTAAGATATGTTTATACTAGATACTTGCAATACACTCGAATATACTATACATATATATGTAAGTGCACATACATAGGTATATTGCATCAGTAGCAGTATGAGCATCTATTGTTTATATATTTTTTTATTTGTTTTCGAGCTGCCACTGTTGTGTTGTCATTTCGTTGTTATGATTTGCGCAAACAATTTTTGCATATGAACAGCACCGCAAATGAAAATAAATATAAATGCATAAATACAAGAATACAAATACGCGTCTATAAATATGCATGCTTATACAAGAGTCGACGCATATGTGTGTAAAATAAAGAAACATGTGGGTTTATGAAAAATACTCAAGGGACGATGGCATTTAAAATATCTTAAAAAAAAACATACGAAGGAATGGATGTGAGCCAGTAAACACTATGTAGGTGTGTTTAACAAATGTGTAAAATCTATACTTATTTTTTTATTTACATAGGTACATACATACATACATATGTATGCACGTTCAGCCGATAGTGCTGGCAACCGACTTCAAAGGCATACGTGCACATCCGTTAATATAACGCAGCTTTCAGCTATGCGCACACAGTTGCATTTCCCTGCATACATACATATATGTATGGACATTTTTATATTCGTATTTATGTACATTAGGGTGGCAAAAAAGAGTAAAGTCGAAATTTTAATTCCCTTAGCCCCTCGGATTGTTCTATATCGAAACAATTATGTGAAATTAAAAAAAACATTTCGTTAAAACCAATGTTTTTCGATTTTAAAACTTTCTTTCTCTTCAGGAGACTTCCAGTAATAATACCCAACTGTTTATTTAACCATTTTTTGGTAAAAAGTGTTTTTATAAGTCCACTAAAACCAGAAAAAGCGCAATTTGGAGACCCATAATAAGTTGCTTGTAATAAAAAGTTTTAAAATAAGCAATTTCGTATTATTCTTAGAAGTCACCTGAAGAGAAACAAAATATGGATTTTTAGGAATTCTATACCATTTTCACGAAAAATAATAAATGTATAGCCATATAAAATACACGGAAAACTTTGAGCGCTTTGAGCGACCAAAAAATATTTTTCGTTTTCGGAAAAAAACAGGTGTACTTTTTTTCGATATAAAATAATCCAAGGCAGTTAGTGCTTTAAAATTCGGTCTCTACTTTTTTCACATGCATTTGTGGATCACCCTAATGTACACATGCATGGTATGAAAGCACATGTCAGTGCTGCATTTGTGTGCCCCAGTGTGAGCTGCTTCTTGCTCCCATGAAAATGCACTGGAAATTTGTCATAAAATGAATAATAACTGCATTTATACGAGCTGTTTTACCCGTAGGCAAAATGTGAGTAGTTATTTTCCGACACCGAAAACCAAATATGTGACAAAAAAAAAAAAAAACAAAAACAAAAACAAATAGGAAGCAGCGGCAACGCACGAAATGTGAGCAGCTTACTCAGGTCTGTGGGTGGGCGGTTAAATTGCATTCGTCGTGGTATTTGCGCCTCTTATTATTAAGCATTTTTTAGTCTTTTCTTTATGTGTGTTTCATCTGGCGTTCGTGTGGACCGAATACTGGATTGCAGCTATTACATATGTACGTAGATGTGTATGTATGTATATATATATATGTACTTGTACCTATTTGTATTCTTTTAGAGCTCATACGTTAGTGCATAAGCAATTGTGTTGCAGTAAAGTCTGTGAGTTCGAGTCATTTTTCGTTTTATTTGTGAAGAGTGAGTGCTTTAAAAGCTTTTTATCAGAGAAAGGTTTTCCATAGTCAAGGTGATTTATTGTTGATTACGTTTTAAGAAAAAAGCTTTTATATTTGAAATATCTTTATAAAATTATTATTATATATATAGTTATTGCCTTTTTACTAAATTTCGGAACAAAATATTTTCCAGGAATTTGCTGCAATTATTTTTGCTAATTCTAGCTGCTTTTTCCACCCGTATTACATTTACAATTACTTATGTATGTATATACTTAATATTTCATGTTTTCTCTCTGTCTTCTATGACAAGTGAATCTTCACAAGTGTGTATAGCGCCAACCGGGTATTGATCTCCCTTGGCATACTACAAGCATTCGTTCCAATACTTTGGAATGCAGAGGGTGGACAAATAATTGCAATCACTGAAGATATACCAGTGTTAGTAGAGGATGGTTTCGTGTGCAGAAGTTCACGTTGGGTAAAGCTTTTGACTACCAATTACCCCGCCCCATGCAAACAAACAACATGCCTCGGATGAGACCTCCTTCTTTTGATGACGAACACGGCAAATGTTTAAAGGACTATGATTTGAGAGAATGCACCTGGAATATTCGGATACTTAATGGGAAAGCTGCCTCTGTCTCATGACGACAAAGGTTTACATCACCGCCATCCAAGAAATGCGTTGGACGGGAAAAGCACAAAACGTGTCTACTACAGCTAGATTTATGGTTGAAGAGAGACTCCGTCGCCGAGTACTGTCATTCACCAGGGGTGGCCCCACGTCTAGCCACAATCCGTATCAATGAGAGATTCTCCAACATTTCGCTCAGCTGCGCCAATGCACCGGCGAAAGAGAAGGACGAGGCGTCCAAGGATCTCTTCTATGAGTGCTGCCCCCGCCCCGATATCAATATCTTGCTTGTTGACTTCAATGCACTGGTTGGAAAAGAATGAATCTTTGGCGCTACTGTCGGAAAATTCAGACTCCATGACGATATGTCCGATAACGGACATTCGCTGGAACCCGATACATATTAGTGCCTAGTTCCAGCATAAAAAGATCCATCAAGCTACATAGCTTCAAGTCAAAAAATGAGAAGCCAAATCAGCCATGTTGTGATAGACGGAAGGCACGAATCGACGGGCTTGTAATGTACTATGTACACTCCGAGAGCCGAACATCAACTTAGACCACTATCTTGTTGCAGCCAAGATATGCGCCCTCTGTGCTGTCGACAATGCAAAGACTCCCACTCCTGCTCGCTGAGGGCAGTTTTTGAGAAACCGACATATGCGAGCAGTGGAACCACATTTCTCGCCCAGTAAGTACCACTACCGAGGAAGTAGTCAGAGATATGCTGCAGAGAATATGTATATATATGCTGCCTACAGGACCACAATGTGCATTGGGCGCAATGATAGCCATGTGGGATGGTTATAGGGAACTATAGCGGTATAGAGAAGCGAGACAGAAGCCTGAGTTACGTGAGTGCGTAGAGCTTGCGATGTTGTCCGGCAGTAAAAATGCCCAAAAATTTTATCGGGAGGATTAGGCGACTTACGGTAGATTTCAAGACACGGGCCACCTTCTGCAAGAGCACCCATGGCGATCTAGTGACTGATGTCCAGAACGTACGCTATTATACAGGATTTGCTGCTGTAAAGCCTAATCGAGTAGTTAGAATTTTTGTATATTTTTAACACAGGCTTCAGCTAAATTAATTTTGGTTATTATTGTTACGTGAAAAGCAAGTCGCTGACATTTTTTCAGTCACACTAGCAACAAAAAAATAGAGATTTTTAATTTTTGATTGTATTTTCAGATGTATTGTAACATAAAGTTACGTGCAAGAGTTCATCCTGAATATTGGCGTTTTTGTTGAAATCTATAACTTTATGTTACATTTTATTTTAAGAGCTGTAAAAGCATTTATTTATAATAACTACGAGCTAAAAGCGTAGTAGATAATTAATAGAGGTATGCACTGCGACCAAGAGATCTATTGTGCTCTAAAAAAAGCTTAGTAGCAAAATCGGTAGAGGTGCGTGGCCACTCTTATGCCCAGGTTCGATCAAAAGTGGTTTTCTAACTGCAAGCGCCCTTCGGCACTGTACTTCTGGCATTAAAAATCCTTTCATAAATATCAAAAAGCACGCCACAAATTAAAGAATAAACTAACCCAATGTTCCATGAAAATGCGCCTTGGTAGGTATGTACATATTTAGGCCTTTGATTACTAAATATTGCTAACTTCATACTTCTGAAAGAAAAATCTATTCGTACCATAAACTGGCAATAAAACGCAGAAAAACCATCGAGCAAATATAACGTTAATATCGTCACTTGAAATGCAAAAAGACGTAACAACATCGTAAATGAAATGGAAAAAGTTGTGACAAGTATTTTACTTTTTTTCATAAAATGATGTGAGGAGTTGTAATTCGATGAAGTCCATCATACAAATCAAAAAGTGAAGTTTTGAATTTTTTACTAGATATAACCTTTTGCATTTCAACGATGACGGTTGTTACCAATTTTTTGCATTTAAAGCGACGACATGTATGTATTAGAGTGGTTCAAACAACTTTTGTTTTTTTTTTTTCTTCTTTTAATTTATAAACGCTACCTCAAATCACTGTTATTCGTCATAAAAATAAAACTTATTTTTTTATTAAAAAGAAGTTTTTAGGAGGTGGTGTTGGTCGGTTTTTTATTTATTGGATCCGCCATTTTGAAATTAAAAATTGACGTAATCAGCGTCCCCAAAAACTCCCGAGTGCCGAGTTTTGAACAAATCCAATAGCCATTGGGGATCCGCCATTTTTAATTTGTAAAACTGACTTCAGATTCCTAATTAGCAATCCCATAAACCCCCTGGTAATAAGTTTCAATCCATGAAAATGCGTAAACCGTTCAGTATTAACGACTTAATTTTAGTAGTCTCTTTTCGAAAGCATATTTTCCATTTGTCCAATACAGGTATGTAATTAAGGCAATGCTCTCCAACCATGCTTGAGTAATTACATGTGAAAACAATATTTTTAGCTGCATTTCAACATAACATGAAAAAAATTTAGTACCTACATCAGCTTTTTTATAAAAACCGACCAGCGCGACCAAAACAGTCGGGTCTACGTAACCGGAATGACCCAGGTACTCTTTTGGGATTCTGTGTGCTGTTTAAACAACAACAACAACCTCCCAAAAACTTTTTTTCCAAAATACAAAAATACGTGTCTCTTTTTTTATCACAAAGAATAATATTTTGGTGTAGCGTTTTTAAATTTCCCAGAATAGTGTTTTTTGAACCACTCTAGTATGTATGCATCTACATATAAGGAAATCCACGTGCATATATGTATATGTATGTATGTATGTATGTTCATAAAAGGGCATTTATGTATGTACTCGTATGCATATGTAAAACTCACATCATGTGACCACGTAATGCGATGTTCCTTTGGATTGGCCTTTATATGGCACTCAAAGTAAACATCATCGCCTTCTTTAATGTCATCCGGTTTGAGTGTTGAGCCCAACGACAGTGTCACTTGTGGTGGATCTGTGTTCATTCACACAAATATTCGCCATGTTTGTCAGTTTGCGATGCCATTGCCCACATGCCGTTGTTGGCAGCATTCAGAGTGGCAGGTTTTTTTTTTTGTTTGTTTGTTTGTTGTTAGAAGCAGAATGATGTTGTAATGCCGCCATTGATATCGTATTTCAGACATTATTGACATTGACCATGACAATGTTGACCGAGTTGTGAAGCCCATTTGCATGTGTAAAATTTTTGTCCGGTTAATGTATGCAATTTCAAGGACGAAGTATGAAAAGAAATTTAATCAGAAGGATAGAAATTATTAGTTAAATTGTATTAAAATTTTGGTTCTTATTAATAAATATACATTATTGTTAAAGCATAAGCTAAGTGACATTTGAACAGTTTTGGCTATTTTTTTTGTCTCTATATAATGTCTATAATTTTTTTGTTTACATGTACTAAGTATATCATGTTCAGAATAAAATAAATCAAAAAAATATATGCACATAAATAAAATGGATTATAGAAAATTACTTAATTTGAGTAGTTTTCAGTTAAGATTTTATTAACCTTATAAAATTTAATAATATGTTCGTTACACATACACTTGTGGTCAGCTGATTAAGTTAAGTGATATTTGGACCAGTTAAGGTAAATTTTCTATTTTTTATTTAATTTTTATATTTTTTATATTTATTTTTTAAAAAAATTTCCACCAACTTAATCAGTATATGTGATCAAAATATGCTCACTACAAGGAGGATTCTCATTAAAAGTAGTAAATCAAGGGTTTTGCACACTTCTAGTAAACAATTTTTTTAAGCGTTTTACGGGTAAATATATGTAATGTTATAATGAATAGTAGTTACAAAAGGTTTAGATAGTTTTGACGTATTTTCCAAATGAATGTCTTTTCTGCGATGAAAAAATCAAGTGTAGAAGGATTTGGCTTCACTTGCCATTTCCAGTTGGTGTAAGATGGCACAGTGGAATAACAACTGGCGTGCTTTGTTGGACTCGCCCTGAATCGCTTGCGCGGTTAGAACGCCAATTAAGACGAAGAGAAAAGTGGATCTTTTATAGATACGTACGCCAGGTTTATAAAGTTCCGTTTGCACTTCTCACTGATTAAAAAGTCTTTATTGTTGTTTTTTTGTTTATCTTTTTTTTTTGAGCTTTTAGTTGATACTATACAGCAACTTTTTGGTGTCACAAAACTTTGGCTGCAGCACAAAGTTTTCCACAGATGCACATTTTACTCTACGCTTTTACTCTTTTTTTTTGCAGAAAAGTAACTATAATATTCAAAAGTTTTTTCTTTGATTTTGTTTTTCTGGGGTTGGACAACGCATTAAAAATTAATTATAATTATTTCTGTCGTGGCATTAAATCTTGTTTTTGTGATTTATTTAACTAAATAAATTAAAACTTGTAAGAAAAAATTTTAAAATTGCACGTTTAATAAGCGCAGTGAATTTAAATGGTAATAGGAATATATATGTGTACATATCATGAATGTATATGAGCAAATCTCATGATTTTTTACATTTTTCGACAAAAACGTATTTTACATTACATATATATGTAGGTAGTAAAAAAAGTAAATAATTTGCGTTCCCTTATTCGGTTATCTGGCAAAGTAGGGGAAAAATTTGAGAGTAAAATTGGTCCTATCTTTGGAAGAAGTTGCAAGATTTTACCCTAAGAATTTCTGCTGGTAAAGTTGTCAAACCATCAGCTGTTCAAACGATTTGAAAGTTGAATAAGCAAAAGCAAAAGTACATCTGAATTTTCACCCTATAAAATACATCGTAACGAAGAAATATCAAGTTCTGAAAGTATTTTTGTTAATTTCTTGTGTATTTGCGTATAATTTACCAGATCGCCAAATGATAAAACACTGCCATGTAAACGAAAAATGGCGCCCAGGGTGTATTTGACAGTTTTACCAGTTTTTACCCGCAATGCGATCCCGTACTTTTTTTTCTCTCTTTCTCTGAGAGCAATTTTGCTTTTTGACAGTTTTACAGGTTTTGTCCAGAAAAGTTGAGGAACCAAACTACAACCACTCATGCTCATATACCCGTAGTTGCTTATGTAACGTATACGCACCGTTGCACCATACGCAGGAATCGTACACGTTTACTCGCACGCCTGAACTTAAAGGTCATATTATTTAAAAATAATCTTCTAACGACAAACTCCAGTCTAACTGAAATGGTACTAGGCAAAAATCATACTTTCCTGCTTGGAAAGTAAGTTTTTCGAAAAGAATTCCCGTTGGGAGCGAAATGTACAGCGTAAAAGCTAGACTATAGTTCCAGTTCAAGTTTTAGCGATAGCTCTAAGCTAAATCATAAAGTGGGCAACATCATGCATTCGGAATAGCAAGTTACTTTTAAGTATTAGCTTGCATCTACCAGACTACTGTGGTGCCACATAAGCTGAAGTGAGTTCAAGTTCAAGAACTTGTACTGAAAATCGAGTCGGAGCTTAAGCTCACTTTTCATGCATCAAGCCCAATATCTACACTGTAGCAATGCCTTTTCGAAGGCAGCAATTCAAGAGCAGAAAGAATGTAATCCAGGTTCCTAGGCACAGAAATATCTCTAGAAATAGAATTGCGAAAGAGGTGGCAGGGAAAGGAATTAATCGGTAGTCATTCAATCCTACTCCACATGCCATCAAGCAAATTATCTTCAAACAAACTATGGCTTAGATCTCTTTTTATTGGTCGTCCTGGCAAAAGCATCTCTTATCTATGCCAAGCGCACTAAAAATCCTTGAGTATTCACAACCTTCTGATCTGTGTACGGGAAAATAAGATAAGGTACACAGCGGGCCACGCTAGTGATAGTCGAATAAATTTCCTGTATAGAGTAGCAGTCAACGTAACTTAAACTTAGTTTTGGTGAATACCTGCCGCGAATCTGCACATTCTTTATTTTCTTTTTTCTACTACATTAATAAAAATGGTGAATGCACTCGCCCCGATGCGGCAAATTACAAGGATGAGTTTTTAAATTTGTATGACATTTTTGTCCTTTTTTCAAAGTTTGTATCTAATAGGTTATAACATATGAAATGCATTATGTCTGACATCGTATTGGAAAAAAGTCTTTTTAAATGACAAGTATTGAAAAAAAGGACAAAATTAAAGCCAAATGGCATCATGATGGGAAAAAGAACTGTCTTCTGAAGTAAGGTACGGATGGTCATCGAATGCACATATATACCAATTTTAGAATAATTTCGAGTTTGCTAATTAAAATGGAATTTTAGTTTTTCGAATCACAGTAATATTTAACTCGATGTGTTCTTGGTCATTTGGTGACATACGAGTTTTATTACACTAAATTCCATGATCAAAACATTTCAAGGTAAATTCATTCTCTCAATTCGTCGGCCATGATTTTTTTTTGAAGTTTACAAGCATTTTAAAATCATATAATGTTGAAAATAAACAAGTAATTTTAAAGCAAAAAACAAAACCGATTTCAATTCTCATATACAACTTTAAGATTATCGTTAATTTTTGCATGATCCAATGATCGGATTTAAACTCCTTTCTTGTAAAAAAAAAAATCATAGAAATCGGTTACCGAGGTCCAAGGTTATGCGGTTACATACAAAAAAAAATATTCCGACGAATTGATAACCTTCTCCTTTTTGTGAAGTCGGTTAAAAAATTAAATTGTTCACAACTGCTAATGTTAGAGATCGAAAATGATGATAAGTGTGTGAGGTTGAGCTTTGAACTTTTATATTCAGACTGCCTCTCAATGATCTTATGTTTTTATCATTATAAATTCGTTCGTTTTAGCAAAAAGAACATTTTCACCGTTTACTTTGAACATTTTGAAGTATCTAAAATTATTAAAATGAGAACAAAATCGCCAAATTTAAAAAAATTGCCAAATAGCTGCGAGAGATATTCTGCATGCTGCAATTTTTTTTTTAATTTCGTTATTAAAAAAACAATTCCGATATTTTCGTGTGTCCATGAAAAATTAGTAATTTCTGTAGTTTTGCGCCTAAATAAATGTTCTAAGGCTAAACTGGTTCGAATACTTAATTCATATTTCATTGTACTTATTTCTGGAACTCCATTGATTTATGTAAGTGCAAGAAGAATGCTTTAGCGTTTTTTTCCTGCCGACAGAAGGAAGGGATACTAAGAAAAACAACACGTGAGATTTGCCCCTATACTAATGTGCTTATGATAGCATGATATTTAAGAAGAGAATTTTCAGCTTTGTCGCCAGTATTGTGAACAACCAGTATGGAGCCTGATTTAGATGAAGATCTTGGAAGATAAGGCAAGTGAAGGTCTAACTAAAATTGCTACAACTCTAGAAAATAAATATTGTACAAATATGGAATAGAATGGATTAAAACGCAAACAGCAATTAATTTTTAGGCGTTGCAGAATCTAAAGGAACTAAAAGTGTTTATTTTTTATTTATAACCAGACTGATTTTGTTTTGGTTTTGTAAAAAATCTAAAAATGCCGAGGTAAAAAAAATTACTTGGCACCTAATAAGTCGCTTCGAAACTAGGTAGAAATTTTGTGGAGAAACTTTAGACTTCAATTCAGGTTAATTTTTTTGACAAAATTTGCACGCATTACTCATACAAATGGTACAGCGACAGAGTTGATAGGCTTCGACCGCCCACTTGCTGCCAACTGATAGGTAAGCACTGTTAAGAAAATGAAGGCCTCTTTAAGAAGAAGAGAAAAGGAGGCAGATAGACGTGAATACGAAGAACTTGAAGTATGGAAGAAACACTTATCAACGCTTTAGAATTACGTTACGATTGTGATTATACTTATCTTCCTGCGAGCTTGAAACGATGCGTTTGATGTAAGTACTTATGAGGGCATCTATGTAAAACTTTTAAAATTTGACGCACATTTTGCACCGCAATAAACATCGATACACATTTACTCACATATTTTTAGAAATTTTTAGATGAGAAAAATAAAAACAGACAACGTTTTGGCAAATGTGTTTGTAAGAATTTTCTATGGATGTTAGCGGATGTGCGTCTTAGTGAAAATGTAGATACGTATGCTGACAATTTGTTTGCGAGACTTTTTAAGTTATTACTTACATAAGTATGTACATATATGTACAAGAGATAAAACATACTAAACTCGGAATTTCTTTTCCTCACACTTTTAGTTTTTATTTATTTGGTTGATATTCTAAAGAAACCGGTGAGATGTAGGAGTAACCAGTGAACATAAGAGAGTAATATTTTAAGCAGTGCTTGTCTCCTTCTAACTCTCAGTACACGATGAATGAAGTAAAATTTAGAAAGTTGGTACGCATGTACATATCGCTGATGAAATGTAGAAAGCCCCCAACTGACATTTTTTTCGAAATTTTTTTTTTTTTTGCATTCCTAAGAAGCTTATACTAAGATGGGAAGATGGGTTCCCTAAAAAATTTAGAACCGTAACTCAAAAAATAGCTAGTTTTTGCCACTT
Source organism: Rhagoletis pomonella (assembly GCF_013731165.1). Taxonomy (NCBI): domain Eukaryota; kingdom Metazoa; phylum Arthropoda; class Insecta; order Diptera; family Tephritidae; genus Rhagoletis; species Rhagoletis pomonella. Next base: position 27,304 of record NW_023458895.1, on the reverse strand, counting down.
TTTAAAAAGCCCTAATTGAACGAATGAAAATTTGTGAAAACAAAAAGCTCCAATTGAAGTACTTTTGCTACAATGCTCCTAAATAAAGGTCAGAAATAAAGCCTCTCAAACCCATTTTGATCGATACCCATTTTTATTAATTCATCCAACTTTTTGAATATTTTGAATGTAACATTTTAAACACGTGGCAACCCTCTTCAAACATTCAAAAAGTTAACTAAAGATATGTTAATACTTTGTTTGACTGTTTGCTGTTTTATATTTCATATACTTTTTGTATAAGTTAAATGAATTACACCTTTCAAACAGGTGGCAGCCCTCTTCAAAAGCTTTTTCAAGTTGAATCGTTGTTAACCCTCCTTCGCCGGAGACTGCGATACATATTTTAATTAACTGATGAATTGAATGGAATTCGACTTTTCAAACATGTGAAAACCCCGCTAAATATGGCTCAGAAGTAAAAAATTTGTCAAACCCCCTTCAATTGATACCCATATTTTATTAATTCATTTAACTTATTAATAATTTGAAAATAACTTTTTAAACAGTTGGTAACCATCTTCCAACAGCTCAAAAATATTCTTTGCGTTCAAACTAAAGGTTTCTTATTACTCCTTCGTTTGACATCCATATTTTAATATTTCTTGTAACTTGTGTATAAGTAAACTAAATTCGACATTTCAAGCTGATGGCAAGCCTATTCAAAATACTTCTACTTACCGAAACCTTTTTTCATTTGTCGCTCATATGGTGATAAATACAAATTTCTCTTACCTAATTCCCTTAATTCAAATTGAATTTGATTTTTTAAACAGGTGGAAACCCTCGTATAGTTCCGAAAAGAAACAAAGCTTTTCAAAACAACTTCGA
>NW_023458895.1:0-21434 GCF_013731165.1 Rhagoletis pomonella | reverse complement strand
TTTATGCAACCAGGAGTTAATATACATTGTTACCTTATATGAGCGATATTATGCTTAACTGTAATAAAACTGCATATATCGTTGCTTCCACTTGAACATTAGAGTTTCAGGAAAAAATTTTAAAGTTGTATTTATTTTATCTGTGTTATTCTAAAAAACTAGTGCAGTTGATAATAAAATTATGGGTTAAAGGTTTTTGGTTTACATGAAATAGAATATCAATTAAATAGCTAATAGGCGGACGAAATTAGAGGATGTGGTCGTGTGCATATGAGCATGTCTCACGAGCTGTTTGCAATCACGAGCCGCACGGTGCAATCGGTACTCTTTTCAGAAACATGATTTTTTTTCTTGCCAATATAATCTTGTTTTGCATATTTTTTATCGCAAAAAAAAATTATTGAACTCCCACAAAAATATTTCGGATCAAAGTAATATTTTTGTCGCCTATAATTTTGCCAGGGGTGGTTTTGAAAATGCTGTAGCTATGTGAAAGTGTTCATACAGCAAGGTTTTTTAGAAGCGTTTTGGAGCTGAAAGCAAATCAGGTTTTAATTTTGAATTTTCTATTTAATTTTTCAGTTTCATGACGCTTCTGTAAACGAATCTTTTGAATCAGATTAAGCAAATATTTTTGCCGCTTTTCATTGATGGGAAATTTTTTGCATATTTTTTAATTTAGCCATTGTCCGATCCAGGAATCAAAGCCAGCTTCTACGGAGTGGTAGTATGCAACTCTATAATTTAAGTTTTAAGTCAATGTCAAATTTTTGTATTTTATTTTACGTAAACAGATGAGTTTGATTTGCATAAAATTTGAAATTGTGGCAGCTGTGATCGGAAATGCTTTCAAAATAATTTGAAATTGAAGTAGAACTTTGAAACTGGGGGCAACCCTCTCCCAAAATATTTTATAAATAAAGCTAACTTTAACCTCACAGTTGACATGCATATAAACTATTCAATAAACTTGTCAGTTAAAATGATTTTTAGTTACTAAGCAGATGGTAACCTTTTTTTATAAATACTTTCGAAATAGAACCTTTTAAGTCGTATTAAAATATTTCATTTAAATTGTTAATTTAATAGAGAGTGATTTTATTAAAAAGAGACAACCCTATTCAAAATAAGAAAATTTTAAAATGTTGCAATTAACTTATTAATTAAATTGATTTTAAGCTTCAGTATATTTGGTATCTTGTTAATTAATTTGATTTTGTATTTCTTAAGCTAACTATTTAATAAATTGACTTTAAATGCTGAAAAAGGTGGCTACTCCCTTAAATAAATAACGTTTATTTTAATAAAGGTTACTTAACCGTGTGAAAAATTTCTCAAAATTACATCCAGTCATTTTAGCGTGAAAGTGTAATCAATATCCACACACAATTACGAACTTTCAAATTTACGAGAATAAAAAATATTGGTAGAATTCTGTAAAGCAAAATCAATACTAATATGAGGTATACCCGCGCAGAATAGTTCCAAGTGCAGAAGACCACGTATGTGTGGAGCACTTTTGTAAATCATAAATCTTCTGGGTAGCAACCGAACAGCCATTTGGTGCTAATCAGAGAAGGCAAAACCATCAGAAATAATTTGTCCGCTGGGTTTAGGACCGGCCACGTAAAATGAGCCGCCAACGAATACTCCCAAATTTTCTCGGATGAGACCCCTTCTTCGGCGAACGAAAAAAAAGAACTAAGGGCTAGTTGACGAGGCGTCCAAGGACCTCTTCTATGAGGGCCTGGATCGCACCTACGAACGCTACCCCGCGGAACCCCATCTTTATATCAAAACTCTGCTTCGGGATTTAAATTTAAAGGTGGACAATGATCTTTGGTGCCGGGAAATTCAGCTTCTACAAAGAGATGATGGACTTCGCCGGGGGCCGAAATATGGTAGTCTAATTTTCAAGCCCAGGATCAATTTCTGTAAGAACGTAGGATGTCAAGAATATACTATACTTAAATTATGAAGGGAATACTTTTCCACTCTGTTGAATGGTAACAGTACTAAAAGTAGTGGAGAAGATCAACCAAAGTGCCCAGTCGATGACGAAACAATCGATGCACCAGCGAACGAATATGGCGAGTTAGGTATAAAAAAATCAAGGCTGAAAAGAAAGCTGCTAGAGCTGACAGACAGCCTGCTGGCTGAGATTTTCAAGTACTGCGTATCAACTCTTGTGCAAAATTTGATCAGGTGAACGCATGCTTGGCAACTGAGATTTAAGTGCGCTCTGTCTGATAAATAAGAAAAGCGGCCACGCCATACGCGGCAATTATCGCGGGACCAGCCTTTTAAAAGTCGCTTATTAGGTCTTATTGGTTGTAATTCTAAAGCTTTGTATCGTTTAAAACCTGATTTGGCATCATCAGTATGACTTCAGGTATTCACTATACACCAAAGCTTAGAAAGAATCTGTAAGAAGAGAGTCAACACTATACTTTTTTCGATTTTAAAGCCGATTTCGGCACCAGGAAAAGAAGCTATTAAAATGACGATCAGTTGCACCACCAGCAACGTCAGAATTTTGAAGAACCTCCCCGAGTAATTCAATATCAAACGGGATTTAAGGCGGGAAATTTAAAAGCGAGATCGGGTCTTACTTTTATCGATTTTTAAAATAGATCCTACTCCCTTTTCAATGCAATAAACCACATCTTTCTAGCTGCATTACAATTCTCACAAAGTCACTTCAAAGATGTAGGTATCGACAAAAGACGAAAATATAAATTGTATACTCTTATATATATATATATATATATATATATCCTTAGATATCCGAAAAGTGTTTTATTAATTTTATTTTACCATGCATAAGCTAAGTAATTATGATTTTGCTCCACACAATGATCGTATACTTACACATAACATTTAACATAAGTGAGTCTTCGATTGCCGAGTTTTGCAAGCGCGGATTGGAGCCTTCGCACTTCAGCATTGTGCCATCGTCTTCGGGTTGTGGATGGAATGATAAGGTTGAGAAGACTTTGCCATTATTTTGTGTTGTCGTTAGCTACAAATAAAAAAATTTAGATAGTTTTGATTTTGAACCCAAAAAGTATTAACGGTAAGTGGCTAAGTAAATAAATGGGTATGTGACTAATATTTGTAATCCTACGTTAAGCCGTAAAGGAGTAATAGTTTAGTTTAATTTTTAACTAGGTATGCCTAAACAGTTAATTTTCAGGCGACGAGTTGTAATTAAATATTAAGTATAATACCAGTTCATAGTAATGCTTTTACCAGTAAACCTGAGTAAAGCAATAAAGTAACTGTTATCTTATTTCAGTTATTAACTTACCACTCCTCTTTTAAAAGGTCGATTATTCTGAGTCCAGCGTATTTCCGTATCTGGTACTGAGCCCGCAACCACACAAGTTAAATTATACTGAGTGCCAGATGAAAAGACCTTCAATTTATTCGTTAGGTTTACAGATGTAGGTTTTACTAGAAAAATTACAAAGACAAGTCTTCGATTTAAATATTCAAATAAATGCTTATTCGTTATGATTCATATTAGTTACAGTTTATATCGATTTAAAAGTTCACAAGTCAGTTACCAAAGATAGCGTAAACATTAATAAGAGCTGACTATGGATGGAATATGGATTGGAATCACGCCAACAAGGCAACTTTGTTCAAAGTAAATAATACGTAGTTTAAATAGTGATGAAAAACAAGATGAGAGATTTTTAATAAACTGTTTACAATCAGAAATTTATCAAAATAAGCACTCATACGGGGCCTATGCTTCTAAGTTAAACTATAAGTGTTGTTTGGTTTTCCGGCTTTTAGAGACTTTAATGTATTTTTAGCTGTTTTTTCTCTTTTATGAGTAGGTACATAGTTATTTATGAGCGCGCAGTAAATTCACATGGATGTATGGCCCTATTTGTGTGTGCGTACGGCTACCAAAGAAGATGAAAAGGAGAACTTTATAAGGTTTTTAATGACATGGACACAGTTAATCGATTTAAATATAACGATGGCACTGGCTTAGACATGTTCAACTCGGCATTCAATAAAAGAAGGAGCGCTATCTTCAACTGGGATGAACAACTGACGCAACTTCGCAAATAATAGACAGACTTAACCCTTTCCTTTCCAAATTTTCTCGTCGTAGGAAAAAATATTCCGAGTTTAGGTTTAAATATTCTTTAAATTTGAATATTTTGAGACGTCTTCTACCAGAAGTCGGACGGTAAGCCTAGATCTTGTGTTGTGGTTAAATCTCAATACAATACTTTTCTCATTCCTTCCCGTAGCGCGTCGGATTTGACAGCTGCGAGACTCGAAGCGCCTGGGAATGCCAGCATGGTTATCGCTTCGTGCTAAATGCCACGCAATGAGGACGCAATGCCGGATGCGGTTCGTAGCCTAATGGAGAAATTTAAATAGAACAGTCTACTTATCCGATGCCATTGCAACTCCAGGCATTCAATCTGGGGCAGCTCGGAAATAAACACTCGCGGTGAGTCTCTTTTCGATGACGCTCTTAACACTAACCTAATAGTTTCTAATCGGGATAGCACTCCTACATTTAATTTTCCTAGTACTGATACCCTTAGTGGGTGGGAAGTAGTGCTTGATACAAGACTAACTAGCGATTGAAACAGTAGAGGCAGTATTATAATATATTTAGATAACTGGAGGGTATCTGATCGGCAATATTTTTCTTTATGTTTGCCCGAATCTTTCCCTTCCTTTTTGTAACCCAGTGTGGTCAGCAACAACTTTGCGAAACATAACTCTAGTGATTTAATGACCTTGGATGCTATTGGATCGGCCTTTAAAGACTCCTGCCCGTAAGTTCCTTCTGAAAGCAATACTCTCTATGGTGGAGTGCGAAAAGCTCAAATCTCAGGAAAGAGTCTCGTAAAGCTTTAAACTTAAGCTATTCCACGGGCAACTGTCAGCCTTATAAATATAGCTTGATAATCCTGGACATATTTCTGCTCTTCTATAGAATCAACGAAAGCATCCGCCAGGATGGGTAGGATCCTATCCAAGGAATATAGCAATCCTTCCTTCATGAAATAGAAAGATGAAGGGTAAACCAATAGTTCCAAGGAAACATTAGAACTTCTTTTCGCACCCATTTTCAACGCTGTAACCTTAATGAGATCTAAGCTGTAGATAGAAACGTAGCGGCACCATCCATAAATGTCGTTAACGAAATTATCACGCGGGAATATTCTCCCGCATGGGCAATTAATAACTTTCCTCTGGATCTTCCATGGCTGGAGAGCATATTCAAAACATGAATAATACTCAACTATGTTCCATCTATTTGACAAAGTGTTAAAGTAGTTTTCATTCGCAAAGTTTGTAAGGTGCTTAAGGACTTCAGACCCATTAGTCCTTCATCTTTTTTACTGAAAACTCTCGAGCGGCTACTTGTCATGCATAATTAGGCAACGGACAATTATCTATTACACAGCATGCTTAACAAAAAGGGCGCTCTACGAAATCTACGCAATAAATAGTATACGTCGGTGGCCTTCCTGGACATAGAAGGAGCGTTCAACAACGTTACCCAATGGCATTAGAGCAGTCACTCAGAAATCTGGTGATTGAGAAGACCGAATTACTAATATTTACCACAAGGAAAATATTCCTAATTTTAACCTACCTTCCCTAAATGGGCATACTCTTTCTCTTTCTCCTTGCGTAAAGTATTTGGGAGGCATTCTCGCACCGAAATTAAACTGGAAAATAAACACAGAGCATCACTTAAAAAAAGGTACTCTGTATTCCTGCAAGTAAATGCTGGGTAAGAAGTGGGACCTACGACCTGATCTTATGCCATGCATATTCTAGGCGGTGATTTGCTCAATTATTGCATACGGCTCGCGGGTTTGCTGGAAAGCCATAGATATGAACTACTTATATACATACAATGTTAGGCAGAGTAGAAAGCTGAGCATGGAGATATAGATTACTACCTGACCCAAAACATCAGTGGACATGGCCGTTTTAAAGCATACTTGCACCGCTTTAGACTTGCACCAAATGCTTACTGCGAGCAATGCGGACCAGCAGTTATCGAAGACGCAGAGCACATATTTTTAAAGTGTCCCCGTTTCAGCTCCATGAGGTCCGCACTTAAATGTAAGCTTGGTTTGTGCGTAACACCAGATAATCTGATTTCGTCAATGATAAAGAGCGAAGAAGCCTGAAAAGATGTCTGCCATATGGCTGCCCAAGTGGTTAAAGGAAAGTTCATAAAGGAAAGCCCGTTTTCTTGAAAAGTTACGGCATATAGAGGGCGAACCTCTCAACTAATATCGAAGAGCCGACATTAAACTGCTGCATCCGGACAGTGCTAGACTTAGAAATGAACTTCTTAGTGGTACAAGACAAAAAGGTGGGCAAGTTAACACCAACCAAGACAAACAGTGGAATAAAATGAACAGTAACAGACGTGGAGCTTAGTGCTCAAACCGCCTCCCGACGAAACAATTAACGGTGGTACCAGGGGGATCGGTACATAGACGGTAGGAGGTTTAGTAGGTCAAAGTCTCACACTGACGGGGTTAGGCTTTCGATGCATCCTCCTCTGAAAATAAAAAGAGTAAAAATAAAAAGCTCAGTCTCCATTGCGATTACTGTGGCGATCAGATCATGTCCGACGGAAACATTGAATGTCATCTGTCATTTGCCAACGATTGATCTATTTATTAAGAAAAGTGTTCACAGAGTGCCCTGAGGTTAAGAGAACTTTGGCTGTTGAAAGAACGTACGTACGGGTATAAACGTATCTTGTTCTCTTTCAAAAACCCAAGCATTTGCGAAAAAGCTGACTACATCTGTCCTTCGCTTCTCTTTGAGAAAAACTTCGGCACGATGTTTCCATTAAGGAAGGAGTGTCTATTTGACTACCGGGATGGCCAGTGTTTTTCAGGTCTTTGACATCAAAAACGCGTGCAAAATAATTTTAGCCTCAAAGCTGGCATTGCTATTTTTTAGGATAGCGTTGCCTGGATCAGGGCACTTGGCTGTGTAAGGATCATATCCATCAAGTTAGTGTGCATCTGAGCTATATTCAAAGCCGCATCTCTCAGCATCGGAAAAAGGTGGCTAATATTATGTGGAAAGATGTACAATTATGTAGGGTCTGCAGGAAAAACGCACCGCATTTATTATGAAACTGTAACACCTGTAACAGAAATAAGTAAGCACAGAGCTCTTGGGCGTGAGAATCCATCCTGCAAGACTAGTATTCGAACATAATACTTTTTGTCGTAGCTGTAATTCACCAGAAGGAACGGTGTGGCATCTGCTCTATAATTTCCCCGCACTATAAGTAAGTAAGTGACATTAACTCGCTGCAACTAATTAAGCTCTGGAACATCACATGCTGGGTTTGAGGGAAATAACCGACTTCTGCTGGTTTCTTTTCGAGTTTTCTTTGCGAGCTGTGGTTTTAAAACGGCCCAGCGTAAGTGCTGATTGGAATTGTTAAACTCGCAACTTCAACCAACCAACTAAACAAATGATTGGTTGTTTTGTTTTTTACCCACAACTTCTATTTATCCGTAGCCCGTAGCCCAAAAGAAGGCAACAGCATAGAAATAAAATTTGGTAGCCATATGGATACCATGAAAAGGAAAGTGATTCCTTCAGCACGCATAAAATTAATTGATGTAAAAGATGGAATTGCAAACAAGATTGTATACATGATATTATAGCTGTTAACCTACTACAACTTAAAAAAAATGATAAATTTGTAGAAAGAAGCAAAACTGAGCCGAAATTCATATAAAGAAATCTTTACTTTTAATATATTGAACTTACATAACATTTCGATGCGTATACTGCGTTCTACGGGTGGCACTAACTTAGTATTTGATGCCTGGCAGCGATAGGTATTATTTAGCGTAGCGCGTGTGATATGGGGCACCTCTAACCGATTGACAGTCACATGCCGGCCCATTGAAACGCCATTGCCTGACTCCAGTTGCATTGTCCCATTTAACCAGGTCACAATTGGTTCCGGTCGACCTGAAATTAGAAAAAAAACATATTCAGCAATGAGGTTTAAAAAAGTAGTTACGTATGTATATTAGGGTGCCGCACTATAAAATTATTTAATAATTATATTCTAAAACTTCCGCCGAAATATTTCGGCATAATATTAAGAATAACGTGAGCAGGACCTATTTGAAAATACCACCAAACATGTATGTTTTTATGAATACAATTATTTTAAAAAATATATTTTAAAAAAAATTTCATCAGATAATAGAAAAATTTAAACTTAAAAGGTTTGCATAAAATGTTTAAACGTTTTGTCAACGGAATCACAATAATGAGATTTCAAGGGTTATTTTCAAGGCGCTTTTTTGCTAACGTAAAACTCAATATTTTTCCCAAATATTTTGGCGAAGCCTTAGAATATAATCAAGCTTACAATTCCGGTGGAAAAAGCCGCATATTTTTAGCGGTGCACCCTAATGCACACATGTATGTATTTACATATATCATATAGAATTTTTAACATATGTGTATAAATATCTACGTACTACCGATTACTAGAAGAGCGCACGGTACAATTATTTGTTCACTAACCTCTAACTGGGTTATTTTAAATAAATACTGGTATGTATACATTGAAAGTAAAATGCAATGACTGACATAACAAGTTTCTAATTTTTCCCAAAACACAACTACCGCAAACTAACAGCGTAGTCATAACAGTAAAACAGATTGTTATATAAGACATTCGACATAGAGGGCCTCACTCAATACGCTCATAAATGCAAGCAGTGCTACATTTTGCCCGCACTGCTACCACCTTTCTTCATAAAATTTGCGCTTCTGCATCTGCCAGCTGTTTTTCTGTAGTTTGATGGCATATTTTTCTTCTTACTTCTATGACACTTACATAAGAAAATGCAATAATTCTGGCCCACTCAACACGCTCAATGGCAAGCTGCTGGCCCAATGCAGGAAATGAAAACCATTAGAATTATTATTATTTTAAGTAATGCGAGCGCAAAGTTCTCGATCCATTGGTGCACACACTCTAACGTACATACGACGTAACGTGTATGCGAATGCTGCGCTCGAATGACCCAAATGGCTTGAATTGCTTTACAGTGCTATGGCCACAAAGAACTGTAATAATAGTCGGAATGTATGTACATGAGGGCGGCCCAAAAAAAAAAGTAAAGTCGGAATTTTAATGCTCTCATCCCTAGAATTGTTCCATACCGAAAAAATTCACCCCTATTTTTTGTTTTGAAATCAAAAAATAAAAAATAAAATTTAGAGGTCGTTTAAAGTTTTCAATGTATTTTATATGGGAATAGAAAAACCTTTCGTGGACAATTTTTTAATACTAACGATTTTTTATTGGTTCTGTCATTGGATTTTTTTTTTGGATTTTGACGGACCTATAAATTATAGCCACTGTAGAGAAACAGTGTTTTCCGATCGAAAAATACTGTTTTATAAGAATTATATACCATTTCTAGGAAAAGTTGTTTATTTCCCATATAAAACGCATGGAAAACTTTGGGCGCTTTGAGCGACCTCTAAATAATTTTTGATTTCAAAATAAAAAAATAGGGGTATCGGTATAGAACAATCCTTATCACATGCATTTTTGGACCGCCCTAATGTATACATACGAATACAATGTTTGTGCTGGGGCGGCTGTTCGTTTTGCAATTGTGTGGGTTAGTGTTAATACCGATTTTGTTGCTGTGGCATTGTATTGCATTGCATTGAAACCGCAAGGCAGTAACCACGAGCTTACTTGATTACTTTTGCCATCACCAACGTTACCATCGCTTGGTGGCTTGGACAGTGTCAGCTGTTTTCGTTATGCACACACAATCATCAATGTTCTGTGCCTTTCTGTGCATTGGCATGGCGTGCGGTATGTCCTCGTGTTGATCGCTATAACGCGATGGAACTATTAGGGTTGGGTGTGGCAAGTTCCGGTGAAGCAAGTAAGCGAAAAAATATACGTTTAATGTCATAAATGTAATTGAGCTAAGATCTTATTTGAGGGCGAGTAGATACAGAGTGGGATGCCAGTGCAGAGTGAATGTGCGAAAGTAAAGCGAGCGCGATTGGTTAGTGTGCAAAAAGTTTTGACTTTTATTAGTTTTCAAGTGCTCTTCGGTGAAGTACATATGGGAATTATTGAATTTTTCAACTCTCCGAACTCGGCTCTCGTCACCATATTAATTGTGTCAGTCGCTGCTGATGTGCTTGGTGATATAAACTTCTACTTTTATGAATTAACAACAGAGACAATTTATATTTACAAATTTAACGGAAAAATCTGTGTAGGCTTTTTCTGATACGCAAATTGCTAGCTGTTCTATAAGGTTAGGTTAGGTTGGAATGGTTGGCAAAGAAATTCTCTGCACATATATATGTATCTATAGGCCGATATAGACCAGTTGTCATACCACAAGGAGGAACTCTCACCCCTCCCAATACGCTGTGGGTAATTTAATCAGTTTATGTGGCCAAAAGTCGCTTTTCGTACTTAAAAAAAACCCTTTTCGGCCTTGGTATTTGATAAAGCAAACTTCAAGATAAATAACGGTGTCTTTTAACGAACGACAACTGCTGCGCAAGTGATCAAATTAGTTGTCTGCGAGTGGACAACTGGAACTGATATAATCTTAAATTACACAGTGCAACACTCAAACTATGATGGGGATGAGGCCAATTTCATTAATTAAAAGAGATCAAAATACGAATAAATACCAAAGCATTTGTAAAAGTTGGTTCCCATTTCCTTATAACATCGATTTATAGTCATTAACTTAGGGTTCAAAAATAAACAAATACAATTATATTTTTTTGGTTTTGCTAACAAATTTCATACCTACATACATATATGTATATACATACATATATATAAATATAATAAAATTCGCCCATTCCCTCTCCTTTCCGCTCAGGGAAAATGTTTTTTTTCCAAGAAATTACACCTGAAAATACGAAATTACAAATTGAGATAAAAAAGAAATGGTAAATTCTTTGGTACTTTTTTCATTATTTGACCAGCTTAATGAAATGCTTTTGGTCGGATTCCCAATGTTAAAAAAACTCGCTACACTTTTTTGGCGCTATGTTAGCTGTTATTTCCACCTATGAGTCCTCTGCAAGGTCTTGAAGGAATAGTTTCCACGCATTATCAGCGAATGACTCTGCATCGCTCATATAATAATTCGCAAATAGTTCTGCCAGGCGCGGATGCAAAAGTGGCTTTTAGTTGGGAAAGTAGCGTTATTAAAAAAAAAAAAATTGGGTATGGTTTAAAGTATCATAATTGATGGCTTCTATGCTTATTTTAAATATCTTATAAATCCATCAGCATCATAGATATTTAAATTCCTCTAGGCGTGAAAACTTTAAGAGGCAGAAAATTAATTGGAGAAGCTAGGATATTATTTGTTTCTTTTATACAAAGATTCGAAAAACTATTCTCACTAGCGGAATGGTTTGTGACGTATATTTCGGGTATATCCTTACTAATATAATAAATCCGAAAGTGAGTTTTTTTGTTTGCTTTGCTTTCGCGCTTTAACTAATCAACCGATCATCATGAAATTTTGTACACTGCTTTCATTTAGCCCAACTTAATCTCGATTAGACAAGGGGGCGTGTCACTTCCCTACAAACGGAATTTTTCATACTGCATTACTCAGGAAACATTTTGGATATATTACTGGATGAGGGCTGCCACCCTTTAAAAAATCAAATTTAACTTCAATTAAGGGAGTTATTTATTTCAAAATTATATTAAAAAATTGATGTCAAGAGGCTTAAAACAGCTCTAGTTCGAATAAATTTTGAAAAGGGTTGCCACCTGTTTGAAAAGTCAAGTTAAAATTAATTATACCCAAGCTATCTGAAGAATTAAAATATGGCTGCCTAACAAAATATTGTTAAGAAACGGTTAGTTTGAAAGTTTTGAATAATCTTTAAGTCTTTCCCAAGGGTTGCCGACTTTTTAAAAATTAAGTTAAATTATTTTGAATTAAGTATTACAATTATTTTGAATTAATAATAATTAATTTAATTAATTAAGTATTACAATTATTAATTAAGTATTACAATTATTTTGAATTAATATTGCATGTAGGAGGTTTCCATCTGTTTAAAATCTCCAGTTCAGTTCAGGGGATACGTTAATTGAAAAAGTATGACAAAGAAAGTTTTTGTTTGAAAATATTTTGAAGATGGTTAAACAAATTTTAAACTTCCTGTTTTTTAGTTGAGTTTTCTTGAAATAAATTTTACTCAATAAAGCACGGGGAAATTTCGTACACTCTGCGAAGCGGGTGACGGCGATCTAGTTTAAGTATATAGACATCTTAGATCCTTCTCTGGTTCTTCAGAACTTCACTGATCGTATCTAAGGCAGAGGATTGTAGGTCAAAATATTTGCCATAACCTTTTAGCAACAAATTGAGTTTAAGTAAATTTTTGGAAAAAGGGTATAAAATATCGGACACTGGTGACACCGCTAAAACCGTAGCCGTTTGACAATGGGATACTAGTGACACTGGCAAAGTGCGAATAGATACTCCCAATAAACATTACTTAATAGTAATAATAAATTGGTGCGGAATGGCAGCGCGCTTTGCTGAGCACTACACCACAGCGGCCGCCAAGGGTAGGACTAAAGTCCGACAATCAAATCCCACCTACACCGAGTTGCATAGTTTTACTAAGTGTTTGGCAGATCTTCTCCTCCAATTTGTGGTGTCCCTCCTGATGTTATAACACAAATCGTGGGACGTGCTGTGAGAAAAATTTGTTTCAAATTTACATGGTGCTCGGGCCAGGGATAGAACCCCGGTCCTACGGAATAGTAGTATTTCTTCTGAGTAAATATGGGAAACCCAGTGTACTTTGTCAAATTTTAAAGAAGGGAGCTCCTGCTATTTGCACGAATATTTTTACTGACCACTATGCTGTGTACACTGTCAAAAGTTTACTAATTTACTCATTGGATTTTGCGCCATCGACTTTTCGGCATTTTTTAAGCTTCACCATCACAGTTTAAACAACTCATAACATTAAAAAAGCCAATGAGCTTCAAAACTTTTTGCGGTTAAATTAGCTGGAAGCAACAACAGCAATTTAATGTGGTGTTAGTGAACACAAAAACAACGTACAAAATTACGTTAATGTTAGTTGACGTTTGAAAGTCAGGCGGCAAGCAACAGGGCGTATGAGTGACTAACGTACATTTTTGGTTAATGAAAGTTTACTCATTTCGAGTGAAATGTTTTGGAAGCAAAGTGTAATAAATGCTCATTTAGAGGTAGTAAGCCACACATTTTAACAGCATTCGCAACACTTTCTGCGACAGCGAGTTATGAACTTTGTTAGTTTTTTATTAGAGGAAGACGTGAGCTATGCCGTTTTATGCAAACGGCCTTGAGCGCCAGAATAGCATAACTGAACGCTTAAAAAAAAAAAAGTTGAGGTATAGCTTAAAATACATTACTAGAATCGAAATAGCACGCTTTTTAGTTTTCAGTTAGTATAATAATAAGCATCATATACATATGTAGGCGTAATGAAATGTTTGGCAAAATTTGGCACAAATGTCAGTTACGCGGTTTTACAAAACGACGATAGGCATATCAGGTTGATGTGAAATATTGTTCTCTAAAAATTTTAAATCATTTTTGTTTGTTTATATATATCTTTTCATAGCGTTAATTTGTAAAGCATACCACAGTATTTATTTTTATCAACTGGCAACATTGACTGGTGAGAACCGTTAAATTATTTTCGTATAAGTGGCAAAAGATTTCGTAGCGCAGATCTAAGAATTTCAGTTTCCCTGCGCTATAAAGAAAGATAAATTCAGTATTTGGATACATTAGTAAGATTCTAAGTTTAGGGTTTTTGCAAATATTTCATAAAGTTCCTAATGGAGTTAAAAAATAAAAAAGTCTCGTGCGTCTGATATTGTGATACCCAGAAATTTCATGCGCCTCATGAATTAAGTTGGATTTTGGTTTTTTTTAAAAACAGTTCAGAAAAAAATCCTTTTTAGACCATTTCATTTGATACCCATATTTTTAATAATTGCTTTAACTTATTAAACAATTTTAGATTACCTTTTTAAACAGGTGGCAACCCTCCTTAATATTCAAACTAAGGATATCTAACCACCTTCGCTTCATGTCATATTTTAATATATCATTTAGCTAACTTTAACTAAATTCTAACTCTAAAACATTCGGCAACCCTATTCAAAATATTGTCAAAACCAAAACCTTGTTGAACGTTTTTCGACTTACACACATATTCCGATACATATTTCAATTGGATATATAATTCCCTTAATTCAAGTTAAACTTAATTTCTAAAACATATGGCAGGCCTCTTAAATAAATTTCAGAAGAAAACCCATGTCAATTAAATACTTAATTAAATACTTAAATTTGAGTTTGACTTTTTACACGGGCGGAAACTCTCTTTAATGTTATAAATGCTCAAACTAAATATTTCTAATTCTCCTTTGTTTGACGCCCATATTTCAATATTTCATATAATTTAATTTAATTTGACTTTTCAAACAGATGACAATCTTGCTCAAATTTTTCTTAAAACAAAACCTCGTTAAACCTTTTTCGTCTTTTAAATTATCTAATACTCTTAATTAAAAGTGAATTTAATTATAAAATCAGATGGCAACCTCCTACATACAGTTTAGAAATAAAGCTTCTTCAAAAAAATTTTGATTTATATTTATATTGAAGTAATTTATATAACCTTTTTGAAACAAGTGTAATAATTGATTAAACTTAAAAATAAATTGAATGTAATTTTTTTATCAGGTGGCAACCCTTCTTGAAAAAATAAAAAAGTTATTGCACATCAACAGGCCAAACGCTCGGTTAAAAAGAAAATCAGATCCACATTAACTACAATCAACAAATGCACATATGAATGTATGTGTTTACATACATACGCTGCGATTAGGTTATAAATATTGTGACATCTATTACTCAAAAGCCGAAATACCTACACACACATACCTTACAGATCTTGAAAAATAGTAAACAAATTAAAAAGGGAATTATCGTTGCGTTTGCAGTTTTGATTGCAGAAAACTTTCGAGATTATATATGCGTTTACTTAAACAACAAATACCAGTACGTGAAAGCCAAGGAAAATTTCCTTGATTCACAAGGTAATGGGCGACACTGACAAATGCCTTGATTAAATTGTAACATGAGAGCAGATCCCGATTGGGGATGTGTCGAAGCAACACGAAAAGCCCAAAAGTACGAATGTTTATTTACACAAATACGAGCAAATACAAAAAAAAAAAAAAAAGATTTAACAGCATACTTTTGGATACAAATGTTTGCATAAAAAATGAACAACATTCGTATGCAAAGGAAATGGTGAGAGTCTGTATGACTTACTGACTAACTGGCAACTGCTAAGTAAACGAAATGACTCTGTTGAAGGCACATGGTGACTGGAAACCTACTGAACTGACAGTAGCAAACCTCACACCTTCCGCTGGGCATTCAAAATAGTGTTGCCAGAAAAGATTTAGAGCTTGCAATTAAATCGGTCGAAAAAAGAGGTAAGTAATCTAATACATAGTAGCTAAAATGAAGAGCAAATTTTTTTTTTTTGAAATTGAGCATTTATTGACGTAAAGTTGCTTTTATATTTTCCGCAATTTTAATAAAAATAACCAAATTTATAAGTTTAAGCGCTGAAAAAAACCTTTTACAAAAAGGTGCATATATTTCGAATTCATTGCTACGGCACTTACAACACTTATATGTATACATATACTTATATAAACCAGATGATGAACTAAAAGCTCACAGCCGGCAACGTTGATCCGGATAACGGCGGCAGTAATGGGGATTTACTAGCCGTCGGTTCGAATCCCACGGCTAGTACAATATTCATTAATTTTTTTTTATTCATTCAATTATATATTCTATATTTTTGTTAAAGTTGTTTTAAGTTAGTTGTGTTTGACTTTTTTAGTTAAATTAAACTCTAAACATTTAAATTAACTAATAATAAAATCAAAAGCGAAAAAATTAAACGAACGAAAATAAAATAAATTAAAATTAAATATATTTATCAAATAAAATTTAGAAAAGTTAAGAAACAATAAAAATAATTTTTTTTTTTCAATCGCTCCAACCGAGGATCGAACCTGGGGCCTGCGGGCTTGTAGTACGCAGCCTTCACCACTCGGCTACCGCGGATGAAGTGGCTGGCTGCTTTGTTTGCTCAGAGAGCGTAGAACATTGTCGCCGGTAATGCAGCCACCGTATTAATGTAAGTAAGTTTTTATTCAATTTCAATTGGATTCCTATCTGAATTAGTATGGTGACTGAATTACCGATGGAAAGGTATATGTCCATGCTAGTTTTGCCCTTTCACTGTATTCTACGCTCTCTGTGTTTCGGTCAGTGTTGTCATCGAATATTCCCTTGATCAGAGATAAGTTTGGGAATTACCTCTAGGACTTGGTCCGGATAAACTGCAGTTAATTCCTGAGAGAATTCCAAATTAACGAGTTGATCCGGAACAACGCTGCCGTTTGTTTATGCTTTAAAACTACTTTACAAACTGTTAAAATCTGCAATTTCAGATATTTGAATTTACCATAAAAACTCGGGTTACGAATCATTTCTTCGCAAAATTTGTTTATGAGACGTTTTATCTCCTTCTGTCCGTAAGGTAAAATTAGTAAGGTAATTTTATAAATGCTTAAGTTTTGGCTTTCCTTTTCTACCATGGCCGCCTGAGAGAGAATACACCATCTGAGCTTATCGGAGCTCGAATTACCGCCCGGTATAGTTTGTGCTCTCGCTCGCACGTGGTATAAACGAATTGTCTTACGCGCCATTTGCGTTAGGGATGGAACTTTTCTAAGTACGAATCGAAATAAAATAACATGAAGGTATCAAAAATAGTCTGAGATCATCAAAGCCAAATGAATTTTAGGCAACGCTTGCACAAAAAATTTCAGATATTTATTTTTAATATATTACCAAATACAACTGAAACTTTCTGGATCTAAAAAGTGCTAGATAATTTTGAAAAGAGCTAAAAAAGAGCTCGGAGCTAAATCCCATTTTTCGGAGCTAAATAGAAAAATAAAGAGCTAAACCGAGCTCCAAAATCACCAAAATGGCAACACTGATTACATAAATATAGCAAATATTTTTTGTTTTTTTTTTACTCTCCCTCTCCTTACCTAGGAATTCTTAAAAGAGATGGTAAACTGTACAAGTACACTCATTCAAGGCAAGGGTACGCGAGCGTAGAAGGCTGCATCCTAAGGGTGTACTCTAAACTTTTTTATTTTTTTTTTTCGTATTTCAAAATATGCAAATATGGATGCATATATAGCTACTAAAACCAACACAACAAAATCAAACAACATGAGAGAAAAGGCAAACAGAAAGGCATGCAAAGAGGAAATGAAATGAATTCGTATTGAGGCAACAGTCGAAATTGTACATTCAGTTTAGTTGTTTTTTTTTTTTTTGGACAAACAAGTTCCGAACTTACAATGTAAATGAATACGAAAGAGGCTTTTACAAATAAAACAAAAGCAAATATGTATGTAAAAATATCCAAGCACATAAATGCACAAACTGTAAACTAAGTCGAGATGGATACACAAAACATGCTTAGCAAAAATCGCTTTACTACAACAAGGAAAGCGGAAAAGCAAACGGAAAACAAGTAGCAATGCAACAAAAGAGCCAGCTCACAATCCAACAAACAAACAAACAGAAAAAAAAACAGGCAAACAAATAAATAACTAAGCGAGCAGCCAATGAAGAAAGCGGTTTAGTACGGCGTGTCGTGTGTTTGAGAGTTGCAAAAGTTGTATGAGCAACGCTAATACCGGAAACGAAATGTAAATTTTTACGTTGGCTCACACAAAAGGCAATCGAATGTTCAAGGCGCCTCGAAGAGCTACATAGTAGGTGTTTTGCATAATTTTGTACAGTGCGCAGCTAGCGACCGCAAAATTTAATGGCTTGCAACCCGAAATTTAGTTAAAAGAATTTTTGAAGGAGTTGTTTTACATGCATCACTGCATGTACTTTGAATATTTATTTCAACGCTTACAATGGCAACTGGAGTATTGCCAAGGAAGTGTCGGAGCAGCCAGCATTGGCAATCGAAAAGCCATTGCAGGCGTTCGACCCAAAGTGTGCAATTTAAAAATTAACTGGTTGGTTTGCTAGTATGGAAGTATAAAGAATCAGAATTAAGTATACTAAGGGCCGTTATCTGAAGTAACCTTTTACTTTAAAGCTCACTTTATATTTAAAGGTTGGATTAAAAATAAAGCAATGCCTAAAGTTAATTATTTCTTTTACCAGTTTTTGGGGCATGTATATTTCTTGGTTGTAAACCAATTTAAAACAGATAATAAAGTGCTTTACTTTAGACACCAACATATATTTTAATGCAATCTTTAAATATAAAGTGAGCTCTAAAGTTACAGGTTACTTGAGAAAACGGCCCTAAGTGTATATCTTCAGTGAAGTTTTAAAAATTCGTGAAATCTGCTTTGACAGGAATTTTCAGGTAAAAGTTACAATACCTGGGGCTGCTCTGGATGCAGTGCTAAACCTATCTATATACTTATTTCTAAAAGGTAGAAAATCGGGTTAATTTTTTTTTCTATGGATACGTTTTTGAGATATTTTCAATATGTGGCGTGTGAGTGACTTTTGTTACTGCTCATTTTTCATACAAAAAATCATTGCGTATTTTCATTTGACCACTATTATTTCTTTATTTATCAATCGATTTTCTTCGGTAGTAACTTGATTTTTTTTTTTGTAACAGAGCAGGATGTAGTACAAATGCAAAAATTTGGCACAGAACCCGTTACTTTTTAAATTTTTCTTTTGTTAAAATTGGGTTTTTAATTTTTTCATTAAAAAATATAAAAAACTGGACGGATTAATTAATTTTTCAGAAACTGGGAGACCTATCGGAAAGTGATGTACACATACTTTATGGAGAATTTTATTAGCTTTGATTTCACGTATCTGTTTTTAAGATTGTTTAATTGGTTCGTAAGATATACCGGATAAAGTGGACGCACTTTTTGTTTTAAACTGAATAAAAGAATTTACTCGATTTTCGGAATAACCGAGCAATTCTACATAGTAATTGGATAGTGGCGTCTAGAGAACAAAAATCAACCAAAAATTTGTGATCCTGTGTAATTTTTAGAAAATTAAATAGCTGCTTTTCCTGAGTTAAAGTTGAAATTACCCTCAAAATAAGTTTTAAGTCAAAATGCATATGAAACAACAAAATGCGAATAAACCTAATTTCGCAATTTGGCAAATTCCAAATTGATTTTGGACTCATGTTTGCGTCGGCAAATTTGACTAGAATTACATCTAGAATCCTTCTGAGCTATATACGCATTGTTGAAAAATTCTCCTATATGTACAAATTGACACGCCCTAATGTACACAAACATATACCCAAAAATGTTTGCACTTTCTAATGCCCATTAATTGGAAGTATACTGTATTTACACATATTAATTTCAATAATGCAATACTTAGTAGCCAATCAATGCATTTCCATGGAGGTGGAGTCAAGCGGCCAACATCTCGACCACCAGCCAACCGAGCAACAAGAGAACTTAAACAACAGTATGAGCATCAATTTCACATTTGCTAAATCCATCAGTAACAACAAGAATTCGAAACTTGATGTAGAATAATGAGAATGTTATGTAGTGTGTGTGTGTGTGTTAGTTTGCCAAATTGTCTACCAACAGCCACCTAGTTGCCATAAGCCTACATTATTGTCCACTTAATATCGAAAGAAAGTGGGGATGAATAATAAATAATTGAGGGAGTGAATGTTGGCGCAAGTACTGCATAGATGAAGGATATTTCATGGAAATAGGCCAAAATGAAGGCTTGTCGGTCGTAGCGACAGTAGTAGTATGAGTTTGAATGTTTAGACGCAGTGATGCAGCTTCAAGAGAGCTACTGGTCAGTCTACAGCTTCACTGGTGCTCTTGGTTGTCCTTTCACTCGATGGCCGATTTTCTTGTGCCTTAGCTACATATTTTTGTGAATTAATTCCTTTATCTGTTTATTTTTTCGAGATTATCTTACTTTGAATTTATTTATTTTTTTCTTCTTTGAATTGTGCATTACTTTTTGTTTCTCCAAGGCCAGTGATACCAATTAGAGGCTATAGCTAAATTACAGAAGTAGCAACAAGGTTGAGAATTTGATAACAATAGCTTCAGATTCATGAGGATAGAAAAAAAAAAATAGAGACAAGGAGCAGACGAGTTTCATGCGGCATTTTTGTACTTAATCTGCGTGTTTAAGGTATGCAAAATTTAGCAACACAAAATTTTCAGTTGCGTACGTACACATTTAACTACACTATGTACATAGTATATGTGTTAGAGAAAATATCTGCCTGTTTCTGTATGCAAATCCTAAAAGACGTAATTTTAATAGTCGGTTTTCTGGTGCAAACGATAAGTCGGCGAGACGAGTTTTACAACTCTACAAAATATACTTTGGTAATCCAGCAGACATGATGGGCAGAGACAGAGAAGTAAGAAAATTAAATTTGGCCACAAGGATTGCAACAAATAGCCAAGTTTTGTTTGCCCAACATTGATTGAAAAAAGAAAAAAATGTTGTTTACCAGACGTAAAGAGATGAAAATCGGAATTGTATCATTTATGTTTTGGTTATTGCTTTTACTCATGTGCTTTCAACAAATATGCTGTAAAGAATTTCGTATGGTTAAGAATTTAAGTGGCCGGTGTTAAGAGCGTTTTAATGTAATTGTTTCTTTTATATGTTTTTGGTTTTTCAATTACATTTTTATTTCTTTATCATTTGAAACCGAAGCGCACTTGCGCACAAAGGAATTATAACTTTATTGGCGTAACGTTTATTTTTAACAGCGTAAAGGATTTACGATTAATATGGACATATGT
Source organism: Rhagoletis pomonella (assembly GCF_013731165.1). Lineage (NCBI taxonomy): Eukaryota > Metazoa > Arthropoda > Insecta > Diptera > Tephritidae > Rhagoletis > Rhagoletis pomonella. The sequence continues at coordinate 421 of NW_023458895.1, read as the reverse complement.
ACAAACAAAGATACACCAAAATGCTCAGAATGAAAAGCGAAAACTAGTAAGCCATGTCTTTCCGTCTGTATGCCAGCCATGCATACGATTGCTCGAGCAAGCATTAAGGTTTCAGTATCAACAGCAAACTTGGTGTCTGTAAGAAAGCCTGCCATCCATAAAACAAATAATCAGTATATTCTGGGCTTAATTTCTCAAAATTAACATAAGGAGTAATCTTTGACCAGAAAACTAAGTATTTATAAAATATTAAAAAATGGTTGTAGACCGCCTAGTTATGATGAAATGTCTATACTTCAGTAACCGATTTAACAATCTATATGAAAGATGGTCAAAATGATTTAAAAATGTTAAGCTGAAAATTTTACCAGGGATCAAAGAGCAGGAGATTTTTTCGTACGAATTGTTCACTTTGTAACCC
>NW_023458894.1:91403-94634 GCF_013731165.1 Rhagoletis pomonella | reverse complement strand
ATATGTTTTCCTCCTTTCCGAAAGCTACCGCTACATGATAAGCCGGGGTGTATACATTTTAAGTAAATTAGCGTCCTTAAATTTCGAAATATTGAAATTTCAAGCATTTCTGAAATTTACCGTTATATGAAAAGCGGCCTCAATTTTAGTCCGATTTCAACAATTTTCAACGGTTTGCTTTTATGTGGCAAGCACAATAACCATACCGAGCTTGGTACAAATTGCTAGAACGGTTAGCGAGATACATATATGTGATCACAAGTGGGCGGTGCTACGCCCGTTTTCCAAAATTTTGTCATAGACGTATTTCTTGGTAAAGAATTGTTGCAACCATCAATTTTGAATAAATTAGCTTCAATATTTACTAATTTATCGAAGATTTTGTATTTCTCGAAATTACCGTTATATGGGATGTGGGCGTGGTTATTGTCCGATTTTAGAAATTTTCGGCCATTTGGTATGCTGTACCAGGACCAACAACTGTGCCAAGTTTGGAAGAAATTGGTGTAGCGGTTACCAAGATATACACATGTAACCATAAGTGGGCGTGACTACGCCCATTTGCCAAAATTTTGTAATATTCTTATTTTTCGTCTAAAACTCATTGCAAATATCAATTTTGAGTGAATTATCTTCAGTAGTTACTAAAATACCGCAGTTTTCGTTTTTCTGAAAATTACCGTTATATGGGAGGTAGGCGTGGTTATTGTCCGATTTTTAAAATTTTCAGCCATTTAGTATGCTGCACTAAGGCCAACAACTGTGCCAAGTTTGGAAGAAACTGGTGTAGCGGTTACCAAGATATACACATGTGTGGGCGTGGCTACGCCCATTTTCCAAAAATTTATAATATTCATATTTTCCGTCGGAAACTCATTGTAGTATCAATTTTGAGTGAATTATCTTCAGTAGTTACTAAAATATCACAGTTTTCGTATTTCTTAAAATTACCGTTATATGGGAGGTAGGCGTGGTTATTGTCCGATTTCGCCCATTTTCAATACCATCCGTCCTACGCCCAAAAGAAGTTCACGTACCAAGTTTCGTTAAGATATCTCAATTTTTACTCGAGTTATCGTGTGCACAGACGGACGGACGGACGGACGGACGGATGGACAGACAGTCACCGCTTAATCAATTTCTCTTTTCATTCTGATCATTTATGTATACATTTGTCTATATCTATCTCGATTCGTTTTGCCTGTTACAAACAACCGTTATGTGAACAAAGTTATAATACCCTTGTGCACAAGTGCGCTCGGGTATAAAAATACAAAAAATTTGAAATATTTCCAAAATGTTACTTTTAGGTGAAAAAGGCTTTTTTATTTAAATAGCAGCAAAAGTGTATGGGAAAAATTGTTGTCGAAGAAAGATATATAAAAAAATCCCAAAATTTTCATCTTTACACATTCATGTTTCTGGCGTGCGGGGACGATATGTACTTGCCGATTTGTTTTACAAATATAATTTAAAAAGCAGACGTCTCGGTTGCTCAGCAAACTGGATAATCGTTTCTGCAATTATTTCACATTGATTCTCTAAAACAAATTTTCGATGTATTCTTAAAATACATAAACCTAAAGGTAAATTTTACAGCAAATTAAAGTAACACACCCCTATGCTGTAATCCGAAAGTTCGTAGTTACGAATTCGTAGCTCCGTTCCGAAAATTCGAAAATTGGTATGCTGTAATCCGATCGTAACTATCAACGGCGTTACCAACTAAAATAGTGAAATTCGAAGTTCTTAATCAGCTGCTTTGACAGAAACAAATCAAAATAAATATAATCGCAAGTGAACAGTGAAATTAAAAAAAATTGTTTAATCGTATTTGAAAAAGCTTTTCCTTAATTAAGTAAAATAGAATGGATTCAGTGGCCGGTGCACTTTTGTCTCTGGAGGAAGAACATGCTGCAGTCAACTGTTGCATTAATATACAAAGGAGATTGCTACGAGACAGTTCTGATCCATTTACCTTAAATGATAAATATATGTTCCCTCTTTTTAAGGGCGTCCATTCAACTAAATATTGTGTTGCTTTAAATCTTGCAACGCTTTCCCAAAATTCCACCACATCCTCTTTAACTATTACAAAGCCTCGGGCAATGTCCGGCCTTTCGCTCATGCTTTCCACCAGTTTTTCGTATTGCGAGCGATTTGTTGTGATTGTCGACATGATAATTTTGTAAACATTTAATAATACATTGGTTTTTTTCACACTTCAACTTAAATACATATTTTTGCGTTTCCACACTTAATTTTATTGATATTTTAAAAGAATTCGCTTCGCTCCGACACCAGTTGCTCTTCGTAGAAAATTTCCGACAAATACATACAAATTACAGCTACGTCGGATTCAGGCATACGAACGTTACGAATTTCGAAGATGGTCTCCGAATTTCGAAATTACGATACGGCAACGCGGATTACAGCATACCAATTTTAAGATTCGTAGCAAAATCGAATCTACGACGGATTACAGCATAGGGGTGACAATTTATTAAAACTAGTAGTAACCCCCGAAATACGCGTGAGTACTTAGCTCAAAATTTATTTAAAGAACTTCGTGAAAGACAACAATTAATCTTGTATTGCTAGACACCTGATAACCCAGGATAATTTTTAAGTTCTTAAAAGACATTACTCTACTCTAAGCTTCGTGCAGTGGGCCATGAGAAAACCGTCATCTTTAACGCATAGTCCCACCTTTCACAATATCTGGTATTAGTCTTAATCTGAAACGCAATAATCATTGAAAATTTGCGCCGTTTATGGTGAAAAGCGTTTAATATCACACTTTCAAACTAAAGCTTTTTTAACCCTTGAAGCTTAATCTATTTGGGAGTAACGAAAGACCTTAATATACGCCTTAGAGGCTTATGTACTTAAAAGATAACCTGTGAGCTAAAATATACTTATACTTGTGAGTTTGACTAATAATAAAACATCGTTTGATTAATAAAAACTATAGCCGCATTTATTTAAAACAACAAAATAAAAAGTCAGTTTTTTGTTAAAATTAAAAAAATACCCATTCCGTATACGCCTCGCAGACGTAGATTATACTTTTGGGGTTAACCCTTTCAGTACAAAAATTCAACCACTTAGATATGTACACCGGTTAATTTTGGATAGTTCATTGTAAAAATCACATACAAAAATGTGTAAAGCTTTGAGGTTGGCGGTCATTCAGGGTCCTTTTTAATGGTCAGTGATATCCTAGGTGTT
>NW_023458894.1:87045-91303 GCF_013731165.1 Rhagoletis pomonella | reverse complement strand
AGATAGATATAGACAAATGTATACATAAATGATCAGAATGAAAAGAGAAATCGATTAAGCGGTGACTGTCTGTCCGTCCGTCCGTCCGTCTGTGCACACGATAACTCGAGTACAAATTGAGATATCTTAACGAAACTTGGTACGTGAACTTCTTTTGGGCGTAGGACGGATGGTATTGAAAATGGGCGAAATCGGACAATAACCACGCCTACCTCCCATATAACGGTAATTTTAAGAAATACGAAAACTGCGATATTTTAGTAACTACTGTAGATAATTCACTCAAAATTGATACTTACAATGAGTTTCAGACGGAAAACATGAATATTATAAATTTTTGGAAAATGGGCGTAGCCACGCCCACTTATGGTTACATGTGTATATTTTGGTAACCGCTGCACCAATTTCTTCCAAACTTGACACAGTTGTTGGCCTTAGTACAGCATACTAAATGGCTGAAAATTTTAAAAATCGGACAATAACCACGCCTACCTCCCATATAACGGTAATTTCGAGAAATACAAAATCTTCGATAAATCAGTAAATATTGAAGCTAATTTATTCAAAGTTGATGGTTGCAACAATTCTTTACCAAGAAATCGTTTATGACAAAATTTTGGAAAAGTGGCGTAGCACCGCCCACTTGTGATCACATATATGTATCTCGCTAACCGTTCTAGCAATTTGTACCAAGCTCGGTATGGTTATTGTGCTTGCCACATAAAAGCAAACCGTTGAAAATTGTTAAAATCGGACTAAAATTGAGGCCGCTTTTCATATAACGGTAAATTTCAGAAATGCTTGAAATTTCAATATTTCGAAATTTAAGGACGCTAATTTACTTACAATGTATACACCCCGGCTTATCATGTAGCGGTAGCTTTCGGAAAGGAGGAAAACATATATTTAATACTTGCGCCGGGTATTTAATGTTCGGCTCCGACCGAACTTAGACTTTCTTACTTGTCAGATTAAAAATGGTTTCGATGGGGGCTCGAGCCCCCGCCCTCCTTCCCCCCTAGACTTTGAAGTTTACCTTATATTTAGGTATACAATCTTCGATTATTACCGCAGCGACCACAAAAATGGAGTTGCCAATATAGCAACTCAATTGACAGCTTGCAGTTGCCATCTGTAATACCAGTGGCCACCCAACTGAGGTTCGGTTGCCATATGCCTAAGTCGGCTTAGCTCGATGTTCTGGTCACATACATAAGTACACATTTTCATGAGTCTATCTCTTCTTATTCTGGTACTTACAAATATCGGACCATAGTTATAATACCATTTCATGTTCATGAAAGGTATAGTTTTCGGATTTCAAATCGGTGATAAAGGGTAACAAAATATAAATTTATACATTTTCTCAACTTCGCTGGGAATCTATAAAAATGTCATTTCAAAAATTTCATGCATTGCTATGCCATGTCATTCCATCTCAAACATATTGTTATAGCATGTCATTGCTTCTTAGCTCAGCTGATGTTTGCTGTTGTATTTCTGCAGCATATTTTTAATACTGTTTAATCCTGCCTTGTATGAAAATGTATATAGATTTTTAATTAGATAATTGTTTAATAAATTTTACTATAGTAGGAGCTTGCAAAATTCGGAAAATCTCCTCCCGTATATACAATATAAATAATAATGCTGAATATGTCGCATGTGTTTTGTTGACATGCATAAATTTGATGCATGATTTAATTAGAATTTATTCGGCAGTGTCTTTATATATCACTTTCAAACATGGATAAGTGACATGATATAAACTGGCACTTGCATGATGTGTTACATGTCGGTATGTTTTGTAGTTCCGGCCTTTAGTATCTATATATAATCGGTCAGTCATACGACTTAGTTAGACCGATCTGTAGCAGCCACAGAATTGAGCTATATATCAAACTAAAGTACAAGCTGCAGTTGCAGTTGACCGTGTTTGTCAAAAAAGTAAAAAGCGGCAGAAAAGTCGATAGTGAGTAATATAATCTATTGAAAAATATTAACCATTTTTCCGTGGAATTGAGATTCGGAAAATTTATTTGGTATTATTCATAGTTTTGAAATATATTTCACGAAAGCAAAAAATAAAAATAGCTAGATCCCTTTCTTTTTTAAACACCTAGGATATCACTGACCATTAAGAAGGACCCTGAATGACCGCCAACCTCAAAGCTTTACACATTTTTGTATGTGATTTTTAAAATGAACTATCCAAAATTAGCCGGTGTACATATCTAAAATTTTTTAGAACCAGTGGTTGATTTTTGTACTGAAAGGGTTAACCCCAAAAGTATAATCTACGTCTGCGTATACGGAATGGGTATTTTTTTAATTTTAACAAAAAACTGACTTTTTATTTTGTTGTTTTAAATAAATGCGGCTATAGTTTTTATTAATCAAACGATGTTTTATTATTAGTCAAACTCACAAGTATAAGTATATTTTAGCTCACAGGTTATCTTTTAAGTACATAAGCCTCTAAGGCGTATATTAAGGTCTTTCGTTACTCCCAAATAGATTAAGCTTCTAGGGTTAAGAAAGCTTTAGTTTGAAAGTGTGATATTAAACGCTTTTCACCATAAACGGCGCAAATTTTCAATGATTATTGCGTTTCAGATTAAGACTAATACCCGATATTGTGAAAGGTGGGACTATGCCTTAAAGATGACGGTTTTCTCATGGCCCACTGCACGAAGCTTAGAGTAGAGTAATGCCTTTTAAGAACTTAAAAATTATGCTGGGTTATCAGGTGTCTAGCAATACAAGATTAATTGTTGTCTTTCACGAAGTTCTTTAAATAAATTTTGAGCTAAGTACTCAAGCGTATTTCGGGGGTTACTACTAGTTTTAATAAATTGTTACTTTAATTTGCTGTAAAATTTACCTTTAGGTTTATGTATTTTAAGAATACATCGAAAATTTGTTTTAGAGAATAAATGTGAAATAATTGCAGAAACGATTATCCAGTTTGCTGAGCAACCGAGACGTCTGCTTTTTAAATTATTTTTGTAAAACAAATCGGCAAGTACATATCGTCCCCGCACGCCAGAAACATGAATGTGTAAAGATGAAAATTTTGGGATTTTTTTATATGTCTTTCTTCGACAACAATTTCCCATATACCTTTGCTGCTATTTAAATAAAAAATCCTTTTTCACCTAAAAGTGACATTTTGGAAATATTTCACATTTTTTGTATTTTTATACCCGAGCGCACTTGTGCACAAGGGTATTATAACTTTGTTCACATAACGGTTGTTTGTAACAGGCAAAACGAATCGAGATAGATATAGACAAATGTATACATAAATGATCAGAATGAAAAGAGAAATCGATTAAGCGGTGACTGTCTGTCCGTCCGTCCGTCCGTCTGTGCACACGATAACTCGAGTACAAATTGAGATATCTTAACGAAACTTGGTACGTGAACTTCTTTTGGGCGTAGGACGGATGGTATTGAAAATGGGCGAAATCGGACAATAACCACGCCTACCTCCCATATAACGGTAATTTTAAGAAATACGAAAACTGCGATATTTTAGTAACTACTGTAGATAATTCACTCAAAATTGATACTTACAATGAGTTTCAGACGGAAAACATGAATATTATAAATTTTTGGAAAATGGGCGTAGCCACGCCCACTTATGGTTACATGTGTATATTTTGGTAACCGCTGCACCAATTTCTTCCAAACTTGACACAGTTGTTGGCCTTAGTACAGCATACTAAATGGCTGAAAATTTTAAAAATCGGACAATAACCACGCCTACCTCCCATATAACGGTAATTTCGAGAAATACAAAATCTTCGATAAATCAGTAAATATTGAAGCTAATTTATTCAAAGTTGATGGTTGCAACAATTCTTTACCAAGAAATCGTTTATGACAAAATTTTGGAAAAGTGGCGTAGCACCGCCCACTTGTGATCACATATATGTATCTCGCTAACCGTTCTAGCAATTTGTACCAAGCTCGGTATGGTTATTGTGCTTGCCACATAAAAGCAAACCGTTGAAAATTGTTAAAATCGGACTAAAATTGAGGCCGCTTTTCATATAACGGTAAATTTCAGAAATGCTTGAAATTTCAATATTTCGAAATTTAAGGACGCTAATTTACTTACAATGTATACACCCCGGCTTATCATGTAGCGGTAGCTTTCGGAAAGGAGGAAAACATATATTTAATACTTGCGCCGGGTATTTAATGTTCGGCTCCGACCGAACTTAGACTTTCTTACTTGTCAGATTAAAAA
>NW_023458894.1:81306-86945 GCF_013731165.1 Rhagoletis pomonella | reverse complement strand
GATTGGCGCAAAAAAATCTTGCCTAGTGACGAATTCGCCCCTTGATATGGTCGTTACTTAAAGCTATTTATATTCGAAATTGCATGAAAATTGGAAAACAGGAATCTATAAGCTTATCCAGGCAAAAAGCTACCTATGTACCGAATTTTAAGCAAATCGGACCATAAATACGATTTCTTCGAACAGATCGGTTCCTGGTCCACTTCTCGGACAAAATGGACCATATATCCTAATATATGCTAGAAAACTACTTACGTACCGAATTTTAAGCAAATCGGACCATAAATGCGAATTTTTGGAATAGATCGGTCCCTGGTCCACTTCTCGGAAAAAATTGATCACATATGCTAATACATGCTAAAAAGCTACCTGCGCACCGAATTTTGAGCAAATCGGACCGTAAATTCGATTTTTTCGAATAGATCGGTCCCTGGACCACTTCCCGGAAAAAATGGGTAATATATGCTAATATATGCTAAAAAGCTACTTACGTACTAAATTTTAAGCACATCGGACTATAATACGATTTTTTCGAATAGACCGGTCCCTGGTCCACCTACCAGTGGTGGTTACCGAAAGCTATTTGTATACAAAATTTCATGAAAATCGGACCAGCCGTTCGCGAGATTACCTGTTACAAAAAAAAGGGACTTCTCTTTATATAATTAGTATAGATTAGAATGGAAATCTCCAATGTATTTATATGAGAAGCTAAATCCAACAAAATCCAATAGACGCCACAACCTGATAGTCCCTAAATACACATATCTAGCCTCATCGAGATTGTTCTTCATCAACGCTATGAGACTCTGGAACAATATCCCCGAGTCCGTTAAATCTATACTGAATAGGAGTAACTACAAGGCGATAATACTTAATTACTTCAAGTCTATGTAGTGAGTACGATTGTGATAAATAATTTTCCTTTCTTTCCTCTCTTCTCTTCATTTATCTTCTCTGGTAGTCTTCATATTTTATTTTAAGAAAAAATGTAAAAAAACAAGTAAGAAAGTCTAAGTTCGGGTGGAGCCGAACATTAAATACCCGGCGCAAGTATTTAATATATGTTTTTTCACCTCTCCGAAACCTTCCGCTAGATGGTAAGCCGGGGTGTATCAATTTTGAGTAAATTAGCGTCCTTCAATTTCGAAATATTCAAGTTACAAGCATTTCTGAAATTTACCGTTGTTTGAAAAGCGGCCGTAATTTTAGTCCGATTTCAATAATTTTCAACTCTTTGCTTTCATGTGGCAAGCACAATAACCACACCGAGTTTGGTACAAATTGGTAGAACGGTTACCGATATACATATATGTGGTCATAAGTGGGCGGTGCCCCGCCCATTTTCCAAAATTTTACCATAAACGTATTTCTTGGTAAAGAATTGTTGCAAGCATCAATTTTGAATAAGTTAGCTTCAATATTTGTGACCTGGTCTACGAAAAGGGAGCTTACGTGCGAAAACTAGTTTTCTGTGAAAAAGCTGTTAAAAGTAAGCAACTCGTTTCGTCAGTTTCTCATTATCTCGTTAATTGTTCTCCGCGCCGGACGTCCAGTAAGTGTTGTTGTTGGTCCAGTAAGTGTTGTCGTTGGTCCAGTAAGTGTTGTTGTTGGTCGGAATATTATTATAGTTCATCGTGTAAGTTGCTATGTGGAACATTTAAAAATAAATATATTTTGTCGTATTTTTACTCTTTTTTCTCTACATTTTTAGTACACTTCTAAGCAAGTTAGGATTTTCTGCTTTTCACCACGTGAAAAAGCATCTCATCTTCCATCCGAATCAACCAAAAAGTGAAAATTGATTTTTTGACACCTAAGCCCCCTTTCCGTAGACCAGGTCACATTTACTGATTTATCGAAGATTTTGTATTTCTCTAAATTACCGTTATATAAGATGTGGGCGTGGTTATTGCCCGATTTTAAAAATTTTCGGCCGTTTGGTATGCTGTGCGAAGGTCAACAACTGTGCCAAGTTTGGAAGAAATTGGTGCAGCGGTTCCTAAGATATACACATGTAACCATAAGTGGGCGTGGCTACGCCCATTTTCCAAAAATGTATAATATTATTATTTTTCGTCTAAAATATATTGTAAATATCAATTTTGACTGAATTATCTTCAGTAGTTACTAAAATATCGCAATTTTCGTATTTCTGGAAATTACCGTTATATGGGAAGTGGGCGTGGTTACAGTCCGATTTCGCCCTACATACCAAATTTCGTTGAGATATCTCAATTTTTGCTCGAGTTATCGTGTACACGGACAGACGGACAGACGGACGGACAGACAGACATGGCTTAATCGATTTCTTTTTACATCCTGATCATTTATGTATACATTTGTCTATATCTATCTCGATTCGTTTTGGCTGTTACAAACAACCGTTATGTGAACAAAATTAATATACCCTTGTGCACAAGTGCGCTCGGGTATAAAAAAATTCACATATAAGTGATTCTTCTTTTTAGTTGTAAGCTCACTTAATTTTAGTTTTAGTTCAATTCAATAATATGTTACTTAATTAAGTTCATGTACTATTAAAAGATTATTGTCTTACATGTACAACCACTGTTCCCCCTTAAATAAATAAAATAAATAAAATAAAAATAAATAAATAAATAGCTAAGGTAGCTTTAGGACAATTTGGACCACCTTATATATAGGAATGTTAAGCCCGTTTCTTAGCTTTAAAATGACGTTAAGATGAAGTCGCTAAGATCAGCATATATAACGATTTGAAGAAGTACATGATTAGTCAGAATCACGAAAAAATGCAAACTTTGACTGATCATATCTCCGAAGACAAAAAAGAAGAAAAAAATTCCTCGAACACGTGATAGCTTATTTCATGTATAGAACCCACAAAAGCGAATCGGAGACATGCCATAATTTTTTTTTACGAAAACCACCCGACTTAAAAAGAATGGGTCAACTATGGTCCTATTATATACTAACTACTAGAAAACTCGCTTGGTGGCACTGGAGTGGAGTCATTTATAAGGGCCGTTTTCTCATCTAACCTTTATTTTACCGGCCACTTTGTTGTCTCGATATACGAGTTTTCGTTTTCTCATCAGCGCATTAATTTCTCAAATCGATAAATTGTTGCTCACCCGATGCTACCTTTAAAAATGTGTACCCAACTTTAAATTTTGGTTTGGTTTTGGTTCATGAGTCAGATATATTAGATATTTCCACCAAGGTTTTGGTTTTTGCTAACAGTTGCTCTTGCTCTATGTTTGCTTATGTTGCATTGCCCGCCTTTGAAATTTTATGACGAATGTAGTGAAGTTTCACTCTACGGAATAACAAATTTATTTTTAGCGGTAAGATAAGAAAACGAAAACACTTTAAAGTGAGGAACGATTTTTTTCCCTGTTAGTAAATGCAACTTTACTGCTTACATTAGAAAACGGCCCTAAAATTCGTATTTATTGACCGATTTCGTTCAAATTCGCAATGTGAGCCACCTGTATGATGAATTCGTTTGCTAAAAATGGACCCGCTGGGTGGCCCTGGAGTCGAGATATTTAGAAAATCCTTATTTTTTAAATAACCTGGCTGAAATTCATAATGCGTATTCATTTCATGATAAGCAATGGTTTTGCAGAAAAGGGACCCAAGGATAGCGCTGCAGCCGTAATATATAGAAACCCCATGTGTTTGATCTGCTTTGGCCCTATGTTTATTTTATACGAATTTACTTTTCAGATGGCTAAATGAAATTGTGTAAGCGCACATGGGCGTCGCCAGGATCGAATTTATGTATTTATGTACTTGCCGATTTGTTTTACAAAAATTATTTAAAAAGCAGCCGTCTCGGTTGCTCAGAAAACCGGTTAATCGTTTCTGCAATTATTTCACATTGATTCTCTAAAACAAATTTTCGATGTATTCTTAAAATGCATAAACCTAAAGGTAAATTTTATAGCAAATTAAAGTAACAATTTATTAAAACTAGTAGTAGCCCCGAAATACGCGTGAGTACTTAGCTCAAAATTTATTTAAAGAACTTCGTGAAAGACAACAATTAATCTTGTATTGCTAGACACCTGATAACCCAGGATAATTTTTAAGTTCTTAAAAGACATTACTCTACTCTAAGCTTCGTGCCGTGGGTCATGAGAAAACCGTCATCTTTAAGGTATAGTCCAACCTTTCACAATATCTGGTATAAGTCTTAATCTGAAACGCAATAATCATTGAAAATTTGCTCCGTTTATGGTGAAAAGCATTTAATATCACACTTTCAAAGTAAAGCTTTCTTAACCCTAGAAGTAAAGCTTTCTTAACCCTAGACGTAAGGCCTTAACATACGCCTTAGAGGGGTTCATGTACTCAAAAGATAACCTGTGAGCTAAAATATACTTAGTCCTGCCTTACTTTTTAAAGAATATTGAAGTTGTGAGTTTGACTAATAATAAAACATAGTTTTATTAATAAAAACTATAACCACGTTTATTTAAATCAACAAAATAAAAAAGTCAATTTTGTGTTAAAATTAAAAAAATACCCATTCTGTATACGCCTCGCAGACGTAGATTATACTTTCGGGGTTAACCCTTTCAGTACAAAAGTTCAACCACTGGTTCTAAAAAATTTTAAATATGTATACCGGCTAATTTTGGATCGTTCATTTTAAAAATCACATACAAAAATGTGTAAAGCTTTGAAGTTTGCGGTCATTCAGGGTCCTTTTTAATGGTCAGTGATATCCTAGGTGTTTAAAAAAGAAGGGGATCTAGCTATTTTTATTTTTTGCTTTCGTGAAATATATTTCAAAACTATGAATAATACCTAATAACTTTTCCGAATCTCAATTCCACGGAAAAATGGTTAATATTTTTCAATAGATTATATTACTCACTATCGACTTTTCTGCCGCTTTTTACTTTTTTGACAAACACGGTCAACTGCAACTGCAGCTTGCACTTTAGTTTGATGTATAGCTCAATTCTGTGGCTGCTACAGATCGGTCTAACTAAGTCGTATGACTGAGCGATTATATATAGATACTAAAGGCCTGAACTACAAAACATAGCGATATGTAACACATCATGCAAGTGCCAGTTTATATCATGTCGCTTATACATGTTTGAAAGTGATATATGAAGACACTGCCGAATAATCAAATCATGCATCAAATTTATGCATGTCAACAAAAGGAACACATGCGACATATTCAGCATTATTATTTACATTGTATATACGGGAAGAGATTTTCCGAATTTTGCAAGCTCCTACTATAGTAAAATTTATTAAACAATTATCTAATTAAAAATCTACACAACAGCAAACATCAGCTGAGCTAACCCAGCAAACAATTAGGTTTCATATACATTTGAGAATGATTTGAAATCAAAGCCTTTATCAAATGTCAAACATTTGAAAATGATTTGATATTGATTTGAAAATTACAGCTTTCTCAATAAAAAGGGGAGTTTGATCTCCATTTGAGAATATGGTTAACTCTCAAATCAAATTCAAAGGTTATTTATCAAATGTACTTCAAATGTGGAAATAAAATTTATAATAGGAAATGTATATTTCATATTTATCTTTTCTTCGCGATGTACATATGTATGTACAAGTTAGCACCAACTAAGTTGTAACTCAAGCTGACACAAAGACTATTG
>NW_023458894.1:77758-81296 GCF_013731165.1 Rhagoletis pomonella | reverse complement strand
CAACAAAAAATCTTCTTTTTCCGACTTGTGCAAGCAAGCCGGTAACTTACATAACAAAAGAAACAAATAAGATAAAGTAATTTATAATAAATTCGTCTTGATGGACTGCAGCCTTTTCAATCCGCGCAAACATCAAATCCACTATTTGTGGGCTTTCTCTTTGAAATTTTTTCTATTCATTGTTTTTTTCAATTGATCTTAATTTTATTCTTACAATTTTTGATTTAACTGCGCATTTTTATAACGTTTGATACTTGACATCTTTCTTCAAATCAACCTCAAATGAATTTCAAATGTAAAATTTAAACCTCGTTTTCAAGTTGAGAATCATTTGAGAAAAATATTTGATATCAAACTGAGAAATAATTTTTCTCAAACGTTTGAAACTGTGTTTGCTGGGAAGAAGCAATAACATGCTATAACAGTATGTTTGAGATAGAATGACATGACATAGCAATGCGTGAAATTTTTTAAAATGACATTTTAATAGATACGCTGGGAAGAAGTTAAGAAAATGTTTAAATTTATATTTTGTTACCCTTTTTCACCGATTTGAAATCTGAAAACTATACCTTTCATGAGCATGAAATGGTATTATAACTATGGTCCGATATTTGTAAGTACCAGAATAAGAAGAGATAAACTCATGAAAATGTGTACTTATGTATGTATGTGACCAGATCATCGAGCTGTGCCGACTTAGGCATATGGCAACCGAACCTCAGTTGGGTGGCCACTGGTTTAACAGATGGCAACTGCAAGCTGGCAACTGAGTTGCTATATTGACAACTTCATTTTTGTGGTCGCTGCGGTAATAATCGAAGATTGTATACCTACATATAAGGTAAACTTCAAAGTCTAGGGGGGGGCTCGAGCCCAGCCCCTACGTAGCGACGCCCATGTAAACGCACCTTTGTCTGATGCCCTCATACACTCTTAATGCCATCTTGCATTTACCTCCCAATAACGAAATTGCTCGGGGCGGCCGTTATTGCAGCAGTAAGACTCAAAGAAACCAGTTCATAAATATTAAGACGAATTGTAAAAGTGGCGAATTGACAAGGAAAGATTCGACCACAACCGTCCAAGAAGGAACACGGTTGGTATATCAATTGCTTCATTTAAACTATATTCAAGAGATCACACGATTCATTTAGCCAACGTACGGGAAAACTTTTCATCCCGTGGGGCAGCAAGGATTCTTGGCCTTCCTATAACAGAAAACGCTCACCTGTGCTCTTAGGTTTCCTTATAAGGACTTTTATTGGCTTACGAATCGGACCAATGTTGTAGTTGCAAGATCAAAGAGGATTATGCACGCTTGGCAGAGATTTCACAGGTGGAAACAAGACCATCGGCAAAGCTCATGGCATCGAAAGGGATTAGTATTCGATATGGCATCAAAGCGCTACTATTTTTGGCCTATGTTTTAGGAGGATTCTGCTCTTAAGTCGTTTCAATTTTTGAACTTTACAGACCTTTTTTCCTTTTAAAAGATGTTTTTGCATTGGCCCATCCAAAAGGTCTTATCAGGCGCCGCGAAGCAAGCGGGCATTGGCTATAATATAAAAACTATAAAAACTGTTATAACATTTTTCTTCCTAAGGATTACAATTTCTGAGATATAGCGATTCAAAATTGTAGTAAGTAGTAAGTAGTAGTGTGCGTACATCATAATATGCAAATCATAAATTTGTATAGAAACTTATTGTAAAAATCTCTACTTAAGTGCTCATAAATTCTACATTTATTATTCGATTTAGATGAGCAAGGAGAAACATGCTTTGACGTGCAAGAATCCAAAAGTTAACAGGTTGTTTCATGTTGATATTTTCACTGAAAGTATCTTTTTTGTTATTATTATTTTTTTTTAATTATGCAAAATTGTCGATGAATCAATGATTATCTCCCAAACTTCTAATCCGTTTGTAAAATATCGTTTAAGCAGAAGATAGTAAATGTAATGTGCTCCACTACTGTGGAAAAAAATTTGAGATCCGCCAGCTATGTATATAAAAGAAAATATGCAAATTAAGTGGGTTCACTTTTTCACATCTCTAAAAACCGAAATTTGGCTATATGTATATCAAAAACTATTGCAGTTTATTATATTTTGACTACATGTTTATTCAGATTCATCGGAAAATTTTACATGACAAGTAATCAGTGTTGCCGTTTTAGCCCTTTGGTGGCTAAATTTGGCTACCAAATTCTTTTTTTGGCCACAAAAATTTGAAATTGCCCCTAGCCCTTTTTTTAGCCCTTTTCAAAATTTATTCATCATTGACATTCAAATTTTTTTTTTAATGATTTTCATGAATTTAACTCTTCGCTCATAAAGCGAACGCCTTTCCTTTAAGGCAAGTAAACATATTTCTATGTATGTTCCTTACGTTTCTGGGCCGTTATCTTATCCGTTAACGATTTAACTATACTTTAAAATAGGTAAGTTGGTGGCCCTTAATATGCTTTATGTGTTACACAAAGGTTTTTTTGTTGAATAAAATAGTAATTCTTTTCAGAGTTCATTGTCTTTCTATACCAGTAATTATAGAAAATGTTTGCGTGTATACTTACATATTTATACTAGCAGTACCCCGATGTGCTTCTCTACACCAAATATTGAAAAACGAATGAAAAGTCCTGGAATTTTTCTATATGAAAATTTATCATTTGTTTTATTTCAAAATTTTTGATTCTTGATTTTAAATATTAATCCAACAGATTTGGATATACAACATTTTTTGTTTTTCCATCTTGGGTATGAATAAATAAACAATTTGGAATGCCAACTCTTGAACAGCCCACGTATAGCTACCAATTCCAGTAATCTACCACAAATATTTCAAGAGATATACCAGATGAAAATTTTTGTTAGTGTGGGTGGTGCCACGCCCCCTTTTCCGAATTCGGGGAAACTTAACACAAACCATCTGCATAATAGCCCGACTATGGCGTATAAATTTGGTTGAAATCTTGCACTTATTCTTTATATATAAGATGTGAGGTGCCACGCCCTCTTTTCCAATACTGCCCATTTTTATCCATGAGTATGGAATTATTTGTTATACCTCTATACCAACTTCCAGTACTCTACCACAAATATTTCAAGAGATATACAACAAAAAAATTTTAGTTAGTATGGAAGGTGCCACACCCATTTTTACGAATTCGGGCAAACTTCACATAAACCATCTGCATGATAGCCTGAATATGCCGTATAAATTTGGTTGAATTCGGTGAAGCCGTTCTTAAGTTATATTGTCACACCAAAAACGTTCACTTATTTTTATATTTTAGTTAGTATGGGTGGTGCCACGGCCCCTCTTCCGAATTCGGGAAAACTTCGCATAAACCATCTGCATGATAAATCGAATATGCCACATAAATTTGGTTGAATTCGGTGAAGCTGTTTTCAAGTTATGAGGTCACACCAAAAACGTGCACTTATTTTTATATATAAGATGTAGGTAAAAAAGTGTGGCTACCATTTTTAGCCACAATGACGATTTTTAGCTCTTATTTAGCCCTTTTTTAG
>NW_023458894.1:74588-77658 GCF_013731165.1 Rhagoletis pomonella | reverse complement strand
TTTTAGCCACAATGACGATTTTTAGCTCTTATTTAGCCCTTTTTTAGATGATATTTAGCTACCACTAAAAATGTTTCGCGGCAACACTGTAAGTAACCCCCATTGTTCTCCAAGAGTATGCGATGCATTTCATATACCTCCGTACTAGCTTCATGAACTTTTCCAGAGATATGTAGTTCGGTTTGTATGTGAGGTGCCACGCCCTTTTTTCCGATAGCCCCAATTTTTCTTCATCAGTATGGTATTGATTGGATATATGTATGAACCCCATACCTATTGCAGTACTCTACCACGAATACTTCCAGAGATATGCAGTTTGAAAAACTCGGTTTGTATGGGAGGTGCCACGCCCCCTTCATATATTTAAATATTTTTCAGCATATAACCATCGTTGGAAAGTTTGCAGTAGGTATCCAAAATTAAAAAAAAAATCGGTGTAGCCGTTCTGAGATATGCCAACAGAAAAAACTGCTTTCAAAATATATACATATTAGAATAGATTTGCTTTGTAGCGCCATCTTGCGGTTCTTTAAATAAGAAATAGATATCAAATATTTATTTTTGTATCAAAAAACCCCCAAGTCTAAACTTGTATTAAAAAAATAACATTCGTAACACTTTAGTAAATATTAATCTGCATATTAATATACCATCAATTAAAGATATCTTCTTTTAAAATTGAGCAGGCGCGAAATTGACTTTAAAGCTATGGTCTGGAGGACTTTTTTTCTTAGAATTTTATGAAGAAACCGAATTTGCTAGGAACCATGTCATAAAAAAAATTGACCCGCCTTAATATATATTATGTATATATTTTTTTTAAATTAAATTATTAAAAAATAAAAAAAAAAATCTAAATTTAACAGGGAAAACATTTAAGAAATATTAGATTTTTTGTCAAATTTTTCATTTGTGTTAAAGCCTGTTCTTTTACAAAAATAAAACAAGTACTAATTTGAAAAGAAGAAAATCGGTGAATGAATAAAAAAGTATGGTATATGAGCAGCAAATAATGTTACTCATATGTAATGTGACCAACCGTACTTCTTTCGGAAGTACAGTACTTCTTTTTTCGCTCTTGTACTTCGTACTTCGAAGTACAGTCAAATGTACTTCTTTGCGATATTTTGTACTTCAGGAGGGGGATTCTTTAACCAGTTAGTTATAATTTTCGGATCGCTATCGCACTTTTTGACGCATTATATAAATGTTTTTGCGTCAAAAAGTGCGATAGCGATTCGAAAATTGTCGCTAACTGGTTACAGAATCTCCCCCCAGGTCCTGTCCTTCTCCGATCTTTTCGACGATTGTAGGGTATAAATACCTTCTTCTTTTAAACCTGTACAATTTTTATTTGTTCAATTGTTCTTAGATTAAATATTAGATTAGATATTAAATAAAAAAATATCATCATGATATATTGGCGATCCTGCATTATAACTCGGACTACCAAAAAATTACCAAATTCATATGTCTATTAACGAAAAGCGCAACATCAAAGGAGAAACAAATCTCTTTCGAAATGTTTCAGCAGCTAACTCGAAGTGCATCCGCTGTTGTCCTTTCCGCTGCAATAGTGTGAACATTTTTGCCAGTCCAACTGCCACAACTGTAATCAACATCAACCTATACAAACGCAATTCTTATGTCCTTCGATATACATCAACAAAGGCAAGCCTCGGAAACAAGTCACTTGTCTAGTTAATCAATCGCTCCACATGGACAATTTTGCAACCTTAATTTCCACAAGCTGCCATATCACATCTTCCTGAATCTGCGCAACCACAACCACAATTTAAGTATGCAACCAAGCGTTAGCCCCCTGCTCATTTACCGGCAATGCTACCGCAACAGCAGCCGTTCATTTCTCCGCCAAGCCTCAACGTCTATGACCACAGCCAACAGTTCAACACCACAAATGTTAGTCACTGTTGTGCCGCTTAACATGGAATGGGTTCTAGGCTCTTAATCAACAATAACCATTGAATACGTTACTGATGCAGCAACATCATGTCTCAGCAATAACAACAACATTCTAGCGCATTTAATTATTTTTGTCGTCGTTGTCATAACCAAGCAAATTTTTAGTTATTACTAATATTTACTTAAGTTTTTAGATAATTATTTCTTTATGTATATATGCATAACATTTTCTTTTTTATGATTGATATTTATTTTATACGCTCCTTCTAATATTACTAAACTCATCGTTTTATTGGAGGGGGAGTAAATGTGGGGTATAAATACCTTCTTCTTTTAAGCCTGTACAATTTTTATTTGTTCACCTGTTCTTAGATATTATTAGAATTTTTAAATGAAAAGTTTTTAAAATCATTAAAATAAAAGGCTTCAAACTACATCAATTATATAAATAGCCAATCATGTTCCTTTACACCCCTTTCACGGCAAAACTATACCTCTAAGGTATAAATAATTATATATCATTAGAAAGGTATTTTGATGCTGATGTGCAGGTGATGTGTTACCTATACTAATGCCGTACATGTACATGGTTGGGGCGGAAATGCCTCCTAAATGTATGCTTTAATATTGATACTGAATTACAGAAACGTGCTTATCAGCAGTTTAGGAATAAGATGTATGTATGGATGTACATGAATAGATTAGACTCAAACAAGGAAGAAGGTAAGTTCAGTATGGAGAAGAAGAAAGGGATAAATACAGAAATTAAAATAAAAGTAAAGAAACATAAATATAAAGACAAAGAGAAAGGAAAATTTAAATACCTAACCTAATAACAATGGTGGGGGTGAATATGTAAATGAAGAAAAGAATGGACATATTAAGATCAAGATGAAGGAAAAGATAAAGATGAAGAAGAAGATGAAGACCAAGATGAAGATGAAGATGAAGATGAAGATGAAGATGAAGATGAAGATGAAGACGAAGATGAAGATGAAGATGAAGATGAAGATGAAGATGAAGATGAAGATGAAGATGAAGATGAAGATGAAGATGAAGATGAAGATGAAGATGAAGATGAAGATGAAGATGAAGATGAGGATGAAGATGAAGATGAAGATAAGGATAAAGATCATAACCCCTTAAC
>NW_023458894.1:65808-74488 GCF_013731165.1 Rhagoletis pomonella | reverse complement strand
TGAAGATGAAGATGAAGATGAAGATGAAGATGAAGATGAAGATGGAGGTGGAGATGGAGATGGAGATGGAGATGGAGATGGAGATGGAGATGGAGATGGAGATGGAGATGGAGATGAAGATAAGGATAAAGATCATAACCCCTTAACTTAACTTAACTCACCTCAACTCATCTCACCTCCGCTTAAAAATTTACTCCACCTGAGCTCAGCACACATTAATTCACCACACCTTAACTCCCCACACCTAAATCCACCACTACTTCATCCCCACTCCTTAATTCACCACACCTAAATCCACAACACCTTAATCCACTACACCTTAATTCACCACACCTTAATTCCCCAAAAGCGATAGAGACAAAGATAGAGAGGAATAAAGTTTAATCTTATGTTATGGTATGTTATGTCATGCTAAGTAGGAATCAGATTTGTGAAGATTAAGATTCATGCAAGCAAGAAGGTAAAGTTGAAGAAGAAGAAGAAAGGGATAAAGAATAAAAGTAAAGAAACCTAAATATAAACGAAGGTGAATATGAAGATGAAGAGGAACATGAACACGAACAGGAACATGAACTTGAACATGAACATGAACTTGAACATGAACATGAACATGGAGGTGAAGATAAACATAAACCTAAACATTAAAAGCGATATAGACAAAGATAGAGAGGAAGAAAGTGATAGGGATAAAAAGGAAATACAACTGAAGTATGTACGATGTTATATTGTGGTGTGTTATGCTACATATGTTATGTTATTTAATCTTATGTTATGGCACTATGGTACTAAGCTTAACTCCCCTCCACTTAACCCATTCCAACTAATGTTATTTCAGCTCAACTCAACTCACATAAACTATCCTTAATTTTAGCGGTTGAAGTTCAACCGCTGGGCGAACACGAGTACGTAAAATTTAGCATATTTGAGCAATAAATAATTCAAAATATTAAATAAAAAAATATCATCATGATATAACGGCCTGGGCGATACATTCGTTCAAACCATTAAAGTCGCCGGGGTCCGATGGCATCATACCTGCGCAGCTGCAAAAGGATCTAAAGGTGTCGTGCAATTGGTTGGATCCTATTTATGCGAACTGCGTGAGGACCGGGTACATCCCAAAGACTTGGAGGGTAGTCAGTTTTGCGTTCATCCCGAAGGCCGGAAAAGGCTCTCATGTTTCCCCTGGGGATTTTAGGCCTACCAGTCTCTTCGCTTTTGCTAAACACGCTTTTGCTAAAAACACAAGAGGGACTGATAGACATAAGAAACGCGATTCCTCGTGACTGTCTTTCAAAAGCTGAATATGGTTATTGCAAGAAAAGGTAGGTGAAGACCGCACTGCACACATTGGTAAAGTGGTCAGAGGAAGCCTTCACTCCTGAAGATTATGCAGTAGGGGCCTTCTTCGATATCGAGAGGGCCTTCAACAATGTCACTCCAGAGGCAATAGTAAAGTATATTCATAATCTGGGGGTGGAAACCAACCTAATAAGGCTAATCTACAGCTTACTTGGTGGCAGAACTGTCGCAGAGGAGTAGGGGAGAATCTGTAGAGTCAAAAGGAGCACTCCACAAGGTGGTGTTCTCTCTCCCTTGCTCTGGATTGCGGTTGTGAATGACCTTTTAGAGGAACTGGAAAAAGTGGGCTGTCGGGTGATCGCCTATGTAGATGATGTGGAACTTTTGGTTAAGGTACGATTTCTATACACCCTTTTTGATCTGCCTCAAGGTTACCTGAACCACGTAACCAGGGGCGATCAACGGCGGCCGTCGTGGACGCCTAACATTGAGGAAAGGGTTGGAAAGGTGTCGGCTGCCTTGTATTGCTGTAGGGGAGCTATCGGTAAAAGGTGGGGTCTCTCGTCCAAATTAATTCATAAGCTCTGGGAAATCAGATTTAAGCCGATATTGTTGCAAGGAGTCCTGGTTAGGTGGAACTCACTAGAGAAGGCCACACTTGTAAAACATGAATTAGCGGAGCATTAGGAACCACACTTACACTGACGCTTAACATACATGTGTTGAACACAGCGTCTGCGGATATTGCATACAGAATTGTCGCAGCACGAGCTGCTATTAGGATGAGGGAAACCGGGTCCTTTTGCAACATAAAAAAGGAAACGAAGACGTTTCTCTGCTGCAGCAAATGTTTTTATAGGCACTTTAAAACACGTTACCTCTCAAGGGCTAGTGATGGGGGTTCTGATAGGCTATTGCGCGATTGGTATTCATGCGGTGAGACTAGGAATTTCAACTGATTCTTTTGTATCAGCTTCCAAGAGGAAGATGAAATGGAATCATCTCCACACTTTCTTTTAGACTGCCCAACCATCGCGAGGCTAAGTTGGAAGCATTTTGCCTCGCCCTCCTGAACACTGAGCTCTCAGAGATCGAAATTAGCCGCATTCGAAATTCCGTAATCGGCTCGCGGCGTTAACTTAACCCATCCTAAGCTGTACTTCTTTGAGATATGAAATAGTTGGTCACATTACTCATACGCCATGTACGATTATGTTCATACATACATTTTCATATGACCATTCGCAAATTTGTATTCACATATCTATCGATTTTCTTCGTTTGTAGCATCCATTTTTGTAAAGGAACATGCTTTAATACAAATGAAAAAAAATTAAAAAAAATATTGAAGTTTTGCCCTGTTAAAGTTAGAATTTTTTTTAACTCTTTCATAAAAAAAAGAAAAAATCTGGAATAATGAATAAATTTCTCAAAAACTACTGAGTTTATAGAAAACTGATGTACATATACGTATGTCAAGAATGATAGAATACAAGATTTCGCCAATCGAGCTGAAAGCAACCGAGCGTGACGTCAACAAATACCAGAATGAGAGAGCAAGACGAACTCGACAAGAAAAAGAGGAAGCATCGAACAAAAGGCAGTATTGCCAAGTTTTGAATTTGAAAAAGCACCAAATTTGTATTGGTGTATTTTATGGACTTAATATGCCTATGTACATAATTTTATTGTAAGGACGCCGATTCAAATTAATAAAAATCAATGTTTGTTGCACGACTGTCGATTTCTTCCGTCATGATTGAAGATGCAACCACATATTTTGTTGTCGCTTATGATTGTCACTGCGCCATGATTTTATTTTAATGTTTGTAAAGTTGCTTACCACACTTACGATTGCTATAAATTTTGATTCCATTTGTTTAAGATTTTCAAATTTGCTGTCTTAAAACTAAAAACAAAAACACCAAAAACGGACCAAGCACCAAACCCAAAATTTTCGCGTTTTGAATACCCACCAAGTTTGGTGCGAAAAGCACCAAGTTGCCAACAGTGAATGTAAACAAAAGTATTGTGTGACGTCATCGAATGGGTGGATGCTGTCAAATCGACGAAGAGAGGGTTAGCATCGTGCATATACATATGTATACTGTTTATGGGGACTTTTTCTACCTTTAATTTTCTACATTTCTTATAAGATATATATACGTGATTAAGTGGAACCACTTTTTTTTAAGCTGAATAACGGTAAAATTGCAAATATTTCGAAAACTTATTTATGGAAAAATACTCGATTTTCGGAATCAGCAAGCGATTCTGCATAGGAATTGGATAGTGGCATCCAGTGCGCATTTTTGTTAAGTCAGTGTTTCTTATGACACAATAATAAGTATAAAAATTGTATAATCTTACTAATATTATAAATGTGAAAGTTTGTGTGTTTGGATGTTTGGGAAATCATCACGCGGTAACGACTGAACGGATTTTCATGAAATTTGGTACGCTTATGGGCCAGATTGGTTAATAGGCTATTTTTTTAAGAGTTGCCACCTGTTAAAAAGTTTAATTTATTTAATATGCGGGAACGACTGAATGGATTTGCATGACAATTTTCACACAGATAGCTCATGACCTAGGTTGGAAAATAGGCTACTTTTCTTAAGAGTTGCCACCTGTTAAAAAAGCTTCATTACATTAATACGCGGAAACGACTGAATGGATTTGCATGAAATTTTGCAAGCAGATAGCCTATGACCTACGGTGGAAAATCGGCTACAGTTCTTAAGAGTTGCCACCTGTTAAAAAAGTTTAATTAAATTAATACGCGGAAACGACTAAACGGATTTGCATGAAAATTTGCACACAGATAGCTTATGACCTAGATTGGAAAACAGGCTACCTTTCTTAAGAGTTGCCACCTGTTCAAAAAGCCTCATTAAATTAATACGCGGAAACGACTGAATGGATTTGCATAAAAATTTGCACGCAGATAGCTTATGACCTAGCTTGGAAAATAGGCTACTTTTCTTAAGAGTTGCCACCTGTTAAAAAAGTTTAATTAAATTAATACGCGGAAACGACTAAACGGATTTGCATGAAATTTTGCACACAGATAGCTTATGACCTAGACTGGAAAATAGGCTGCGTTTTTAAGAATTGCCACCTGTTTGAAAATGAAATTTTGCTCAAAGATTGTTTATGATCTGGATTGAAAAATAGGCTACTTCCTTAACCGGTTTTTCGATCAGAACGAAATTTAGTACACTTGCTACGGATTTCGGAAGGATGGTCTTAGACTGAAAGTAAGTCCGATAACTCAAGGCCCCTCCCACACAATTTGGAATTTTCATATTACATACATATCTCTGGAAGTATTTGTGGGAGAGAACTGAAACTTGGTATAGTGATATGTATGTGAAATCAATGATGGCATTAACCGATTGATGTTTTAATCAGTAAGTTAATTCGATTAAATTCAATCTGATTACAGTTAATCATGATTAATTTTAATCGGACTAAACAGTTAATCGTAACCGCGACCAAAAAATTAATTTTTAATCGTTAAATCTTAATTTGATCAAGTAGGTTTGGTGATTAATTAAGTTATGCTGGAATTTCCCTGTGCACACAAAGCAAGTTAATCCGGTATGGCTAAGTCGGGCTTCCTCATCAATCTAAGCAATTTGGTGTGCATTTTCATTAAGATATATACCAACAAACGTTTTACAAACTAGGTTTGTAAAAGTTCCCAGTTTATGTATTACTAATACCAATAATTATAATTTTTTTATATTATATGCTTTTTATAAGACACAAAATAATTACTATAACTGGTGTTTGGTTTCAAACTCGGACAAACTAGACAAATTAATCAGATTTTATTTTTAATTGGATTAACGATTAATGTTTTAAATTAATTAAACGTAATCGCAGCCAGCGATTAACGATTAAAAAAATGTTATCATTAATCGTACAGTTGATTACGACTAATTAATTTTAATCGTCAAACGCGATTAACATTTTAATCGTTAACTTTTTATCGTTAATCAGATTAACAGTTTGCCAACACTGTGTGAAATCATGTTCATATTGACGGAGAAAAATGGACGTTTTTGGAAAAGAGGCGTAGCACCTCCCATACTGACTGAAAGTTTCATATTGTATATCTCTTCAAATGTTTGGGGTAAAGCACTCAAGCTTGGTATGGAAATACATATGTATGTATGTATGTGAAACTAATACCATACTCATGGAGAAAAATGAGAGTTATTGGAAAAGGTGGTGTGGCAACTCCCATGCAAATTGATTTTTCTATGCTGCATATCTCTGGAGGTGTTTATTGCAGAGGACTGGAACTTGGCACCGAGATGTATATACAAAATTAATTCCATACTCATGGAGAAAAATTTGCGTTATTCGAAAAGGGGACATGGTTCCTCGAGTACAAATTTACTGTTTTATACTGCTTACCTCTAAAGGTGTTCAAGGTAGAGTACTGGGACTTGCTACTGGGGTATGTAAAATCAATTCCAAATTCATGGAAGAAGATTAGGGTTATAAGAAAAAGGGGCGTGGCACTTCCAGTACAAATTTACTTTTTCTTGCCACATATACCTGGAAGTGTTTGTGGAAGAATACTGGAACTTGGTATGGAGTTGTATATGCAAAATGTATCAATTGCTCATGGAAAAAATGTGAGTTATTAAAAAAGGAATGCCTCCCATACATACTAAAAACTTCTTAATACATATCTCTGGAAGGATAGAAAATCTCTCGAAGTATTTTAGATTTGTTATGGAGATTTATTTTATAAGTGCCGTACTGACAGAATAAATTTCATTAAATGGAAAAGGGAGAGCCGAGCTCGGCCTTATAATCTAAAGCTCTCTTGAGGCATTTGCTACAGTAATGAGAAGTGGTATTTTATCAAGGCCAGGTTAGTAAATTTGAGTTGGAAATATTAGAACCCGCCGTGGCACCTCCAAGAAGGTTACACGTTCACGCGTCGTATACCTGGAACCATTTTAATTAAACTTAGAGGGATTGATATCTTTCGTATGCCTAGCGCGCAGACGAGATTTTATAATTTCATAGTTTTAAACAACCTAAATACCTTAACTCGCTTAAAAAATAACGAGCTATAACGAAATGGGCACAGAAATAAAATCTAACATCATCAAACTATTTTTCATATTTGTATAAAAGCGCGGGGTGAAACCCGCAGGTATAAGCTAGTAATGTTATAAATATCAAAATGTTTGTGTTTTTATCTTGCTTTTCTTGCTTTATTCCGATACCATACAATTCGATGTCGGCCGCTGTGGTGTGGTGGTAAGCAGTGCGGGCTTCCAATCCGCAACACCTGGGTTCAAATCCTGGTCAAAGCAACATCGCAAAAAATATAGAAAAAAGGTTTTTTCTTAACAGCGGTCGTCCCTCGGCAGGCATTGGCAAACCTCCGAGTGTATTCCTGCCATGAAAAACAGCTTCTCATAAAAATACAATCGCCGTTCGGAGTCGGCGTAAAACTGTATGTCCCTCCGCTCTGTGTGACAACATCAAGGCGCACGCCACAAATCGGAGGAGAAGCTCGGCCAAACACTAACATATGTGTAAGCGCCAATCTATTTTTTATTATTATACAAGTTGATGTTTTTTGAAATGTTTTAAGTTTTTAACCGACTTCCATAAAAGTAGGAGGTTATCAGTTCGTCGGAATATATATATATATATATTTTTTTTTATGTATGTTACCGCATAACTTTGGAACCGATTTCGATAATTCATTTTGCATCGGAAAGGTAGTGTCTCAGAGGTGGTCCCATACTAATCTGGTTCAGATCCGATCAGCGGATCATGAGATATATATATATATATATTTTTTTTTTTATGAGAGTTGAAGACGTTTTTTTTTTTGCTAAAAATTACTTGTTATTTGCCTTAACGTATGTATTTGAAAAAAACAAATATAATTTTTGATATTCCAATAATTAGATTTATGTCATAATAATAGATAAGTAGTTATAGTTTCCAGTTTTCATACTAAAATCCTTCCTCACTACCAGCGTAATACTTTTCAGCCTTAAATCAGTCTGGCTCTTGCTTTAGCAACCGAGTTAATGTCTGGCAAATTAATTTTAGATTCACTAGAACTTAAACAACATCATATTAAATTTTGAGCTTTACTAAAATGAGTTAAAAAATTAATTTTTTTTTTTAAATAAAAAATGACGTCTGGCAAAACGTTAGCAACAACGGACATGTCTGGCAATAATAAATCTACGTTTGTAAAAGCTAGTTAAAGCCAATGAAAAGAAAATTAGCCTTACTAAAATGATTTAAAAAATTAGCATTTTTAACAGTAATGATACGATGCGAACTAGTCAACGCAACCATTACCGCCTGCCAGATGACCCCCACACTAACCGAGGGAGTGAGAGAGATGTCATATCAAAAAGCCAGCTGTCCTGGAATTCTCTCGAAAACGTTGCTAGCTCTTAGACTAGTTGTTTTAAGGCCTTTCACTGATATGCACATCAACGGTATGGAATGAGTAGTGCGGCCTCAGTGGTAGTTTAAAACATTGCCTTTTTTCGAATTTCAGGCACCAGCCACGCCCAAAAAGGCATACTAATCGAAACATCCTGGAACGAAACCTTCTTGGTTTTTTTTGTACTTTAAGGGCCGTTTTCTCATCTAACCTTTAGTTTACCGGCCACTTTATCGTCTCGATATACGAGTTTTCGTTTTCTCATCAGCGCATTAATTTCTCGAATAGATAAACCAGAGAATGTTAATTTAATGAGAAGGCGCAAATGTTAAGTAACATTTTTTCAAGTACTAATTAGAAGATCTGAGATGCGAGAGTTCACCACTGAGATCAAGGAGTTCGCCACGGCAATTTTAACTACCATATTCTATGGTAAAGTGAGAGGTTTGTGGCAAATTTAGAAAAATTAGCTGCCGTTGGTGATACATATTTGCAAATTTATGTCGCCATCTTGTGAGTGCCGTGGTGGATGCTGCAAAACTGTGGCTCATTTTCTGTTTTAACTTTTTGTGCTTATTCTATAAAACCAATGGAAGAGTGGTATTTTGTTTTTATTAAATTTAATTTTTTTGTTGTTTAAAAAAAAACATATATCGCTAGTTTAGATTGAAAAGCTGCTAAGTGCCTTTTAAAAAAGTTACAGGAGAGGAAAAAAACTTCTTCTAGCCAATTTCTTCAAGCATTTCACAAAACTTTGAATACAACATTTTTGCTTCATATGAACTAGAGGGATTCGATCTTTATTAAAAGATTTCGTTCTATTATGGCCTTTTCGGATTCTCGGTGCTCCTTTTGGACTTAGCAAATTTTTCTTTAATTGAATTTAAACGAGGATAAATAATACAAAATACCTTTATCCTTTTCGACACA
>NW_023458894.1:59119-65708 GCF_013731165.1 Rhagoletis pomonella | reverse complement strand
CAGCCAACTCTACTTCAGCTCTCAAGTTACGCTCTCTACCTGTTGCTACTGCAAAACGTACTGATAAGAACAATCGGCAGATGCGTCAGAGTATCACTGGCTTTAATGCAAATGCACCCGGTCTACCTGCTGCTGATAGGAATGCTGCTTCATCTTCATCTTTGGCCCCTGGCCTTGTTGCTGCTGATAATGATAAAACACCCACGAATTTCGCTACTAAAGTTGGCGATTTATCTTCTGCAAATGGAAACACAGTTACTGTACAGAACATTAATGCTGGAACTGCTAGCAGCACTTATGCCTCCATTCTTGCTCTATATAACGCTGGTTATAATGCTAATGCTGTTCAGGATGTTGTTGGTATTGCTGCTACTGGCAAACGAACTAATGAGAACAATCGACAGAAGCTTCAGAGTATCATTGGCTCTAACGTAAACAAAGATCTCGACGTTGTTGTACGAATGAAATGGCTTCACATTTCTTCATTTCATCGTTCGGTTTCTGAGGATAAAATTTTGGATTACATCGTCAAGCATGCTAACATTGATAAACAATACTTAGTTTGTCATAGACTAATAAAAAAAGATGCGCCTCCCGATTCATATACAAAAGTCAATTAAATTAAATTAATTAATTAGTTAAAGTTGGTGTTGCCTATGCGTTTTATGATAGAGTTTCGTCATCAGACCTGTGGCCTGTGGGTGTAAAAGTTCGTCCGTTTCATTTTTTAGCCAGAGAGGAAAGTACACAAGATGCACCGTAGCTGCTACTGATAAAAAGCGACAGTTGGTCACTGGGGGGCTAACTATTTATTTTCAAAATGCCTCTGGCCTTAGAACTAAATCGCACGCTGTTAAAGCGTTCAGCTCGCAATTAGACTATGGCATATTTGTTATTATTGAGACCTGGTGAAATCCGAACTTTTATGATGCTGAATTTTTCGACCCAAATTTGTTTGTCGCCTTTCGCAAGGACAGAGATGCTCTTGAAAATAGTGATTCTGTACTTGACCAGATCTGTGTCTGCATACGCGGCTCGTCGGCCTCCACTGAGTGTTTATTTATAATTGCATCATATATTCCACCCAACAGTTTGGATTGCCTTTATAGAGCTCATGCTGATAACATAGCTTCTTTTGTGCTCAATAAACTAGGTGATAATCATATTTGTATTTTAGGTGATTTTAATATTTCAAATATTAATTGGAGTCAAAGTTATTGCTCTGCTGGACTAATGCCAACTAATATGTCATCATCATTTGAAACCTTTTTTACTGATAATATATTAAGTCTAAACCTATTGCAGATAAATCGTTTTGAAAATAAGCTCGATAAAATTTTAGATCTTATATTTATCAACGAAAATGTCAATTTTTTTCTGTCTAAGTGTCATGCACCAATTTCTCCCACGGATATGCACCAGGTGGCTCTTGTTCTTAAGGTTGAATTTTAAGAATTTGGTGAATCTGTCTTAGGGCGGGAAATCGCTTTTAACTATGCGCGTTGTAATTTTTATACCTTAAATCAACTTTTATCGGATATCAATTGGAACGAATTGCTTTCTAACTCTGACCCTGCTTATTGTTATAATGTTTTCAAAGCAGCAGTATATGATATTTGCTTGAATAATATTCCAGTTGTTAAACCAAGACCTTATAAATTGCCTTGGTACACCAAGGGGCTGAAAAATCTGAAAAATATAAGAAATAAGTTTTATAAGAAATATAAGAAGACACAGCATCAATCTTTTTATGATACCTATCTGCGTTATGTGAAGGAATTCTATTGCTTGGATAAGTTCCTGTATAAAAAATATATTCTTAACTTTGAATCCAATATAAAGTCCAATCCCAAGGCATTTTGGACCTTCATTAAATCGAAGAAATCATCGATCGATACCCTCTACGATTTTCTATAAAGATAAACACGTCATATCCACTAAGGATGCTGCTAATTTGTGCGCTGATTTCTTCTATTCGAATTTTGTTTGTGACAATGATGTGCCCTGTGAGGACTTTTCTTCGGATGTTAAATCCTTAGTTAATCTTGGCACAATCTCACTTTCAGCAAGCGATATTGTTAATGGTATTTCTAAGCTCAAACCATCATCAAAGATGGACATTGATGGGCTCTCAGCAGTTTTCCTAAAAAGCTGCCCAGCAGTAGTTGCTCCTCTGGAAATAATTTTTAACAAGTCTTTATATTGCGGCGAGTTTATTTATGCCTGGAAAGTTGCTTCAATAGCTCCCATCTTCAAAAGTGGCAATAAGAGTGATGTCTGCAATTATAGACCTATATCTAAACTAACGAACATCTCGAAGCTTTTTGGGGGCATTATTAAAGATAAGATTTATTTCTCTGCAAAAAGTAAAATCAGTCCCACTCAACATGGTTTTGTGGTTGGGCGTTCCACTGTTTCCAACTTAGCCGTTTTCAGTGAATTTTGTGTTTCCGCTTTTACTGCCGGAAGCCAAGTGGACTGGATATATACTGATTTCTTGAAAGCTTTTGATAAAGTCTCCCACAAAATACAAATTCATAAACTTGCTTGTCTTGGGTTCCACTCAATTTTCTTGCAATGGCTTAAATCCTATTTATGCAAAATGATAATGTGTCGTCTGATGCTTTTACTGCCACTTCAGGAGTTCCTCAGGGGAGCATTCTTGGTCCTCTACTCTTTCCTTTGTTTATCAATGACATTACTTCGTGTTTTTCTCATGCTAGTTCTTTGCTATATTCCGATGACCTGAAGATCTACTCAGTGGTAAATAACGTAAATAACAGGCTGGATATGCTGAAACTTCAATCGGATGTTGAGAATCTTCACTCATGGTGTATTAGATCGCATCTTTGCTTAAATATAAATAAATGTTTTCATGTTAGTTATTCGAAATTGCGCTCCCAATTTGAAAGTTCATACAGAATATCTAACTGTGTTTTACGCAGTGTTAATGAGATTAAGGACCTTGGGGTTATATTCGACTCTAAATTTACTTTTAATAATCATGTTAATTTCATTATTTCGAAATCTTATGCTATGCTTGGTTTCGTTCGGCGGAACTGTGCTGAATTTTCTGATCCTTATACGTGGAAATTGCTCTACACCTCATTTGTGCGTTCACATCTTGAGTATGCTACAATAATTTGGCGGCCTTTTCATCAGTTTAACATTGACAGCATTGAACGCGTTCAAAAGGTTTTGCTTAAATATGCTTTGAGATCTCTACATTTTACTGATCCCATCCCGTCATACAATTCTCGATTGCTTCTTTTAAATTTAAAATCTCTGGAAAGCAGGGGGTCTGTCCTCTCTTTAACTTTTGTTCTTAGCATTATTCAGGGTGTTCTTGACTGTTCGGCCCTTTTAGAGAAAATAAATTTTAATGTTCCGAGAAGGGAACTACGTAGTTACTATCCGTTTTATGGCAATAATAATAGAACTATCTATGCCCGTAATACACCTCTTACCCGTGCCTTAATTGAACTTAACCAGATCTCAACTTTTATCGAGCTTGATTTTTCTTTACAAAGAAATATTTTTGTCAATCTTTTGAACTCATTTTTTTTAACTAATGTTGTATTTTTACTTGTGTAAGTAGCCTGTAAGAATTATTGTTCATATAAATAAATAAATAAATACCCCTTATTTTTACGCTTACGATAAAAAATAAAATAAAATATTTAGAACCATAGTAAAAGAAAACTAAAATCACCTTTTATTGCCTAAATACCTGAACAAGAAAGTTCCATTGCCGTTTTTGATATATCTTTAAAGAAAAGTCAGATATAGTTTGGAAATTTGAAATATTAAATCACGTTTTTCACTTTGCGCACACTCAAAGGAAAAAGTGACGACTTTAAGAAAAACGGTAAATTTTTGGGCAAATATTTGATTACATGGTAATGTAATTTTATCTACTTTCATTTGGTACTAAACCCTTCTTTGTATTTTGAAACTCATTTTTTGAATTAATACGCAATATCGACATCAATTACCCCACTGTGCGCCACTACCCAATTTCTATGTAAATTTTTTTTCCATGGATACGTTTTTGAGATATTTGCAATTTACCGTTATTCAGCTTAAAACAAAAAAGGGGTCCACTTAATCGCGTATATCTTACGAGCCAATTTAACAATCTCAAAACGAGATACGTCAAATCAAAGCTAATAAAATTCTCCATAAACATCACATATATACATCACTTTCCGATAGGACTGATAGTTTCTGGCAAATTAATTAATCATTCCAGTTTTTTTTTTTTGTAATGAAAAAATTAAAAAAAATTAAACTTTAACAGAAGAAAAATTTAAAAGATAACAGGTTCTTTGCCAAATTTTTGCATTTGTGCTAAAGCCTGTTCTGTTACAAAAAAAAATTAAGTTACTAATGCAGAAAAGCGATGGATAAATAAAGAAGTAATGAGTGGTCAAATGAAAATGCGCAAAGATTTTTTGTATGAAATATGAGCAGAAAGGCGTGTTACTCAGGTATACGTGGCGTATGAGTACCTTTTATTTATTAAAAAATAAAAAAAAAACTGGAATGATTAATTAATTTGTCAGAAACTATCAGTCCTATCGGAAAGTGATGTATAAATGTTTTATGGAGAATTTTATTAGCTTTGATTATACGTATCTCATTTTAAGATTCTTAAATTGGTTCGTAAGATTAACGTGATTAAGTGGAACCACTTTTTGTGTTAAGCTGAATGAGGGTAAATTGCAAATATCCCGAAAACGTATCCATAGAAAAAAAATATTAACTCGATTTTCAGAATCACCGAGCAATTCTACATAGAAATTGGATAGTGGCGTCCATTGAAAATTTTTTCTGTAAACTAGTGTTGTTGAATCATATAAATGAGGTAAGTTTTCAAAATATTTTAAATATTATTAACATTTTTGCTGAATTATGAATAATTGCTTAATTTTACCTTTAAAGCGCTAAATAAATGTAGGTTTGCAATTTGCAAAAACATCGGTGTTAGCAGCTCATATAAAAACATCGATGCTCTAGCTAAAATTCTTTCGTCGAGGGACGAAAGCAGAAACAGTAGTATGCTGAAATGACTCGCTTAGATGACTCGGTAAGATAAAAAGACGAAAACGCTTTAGGGCCGGTTACTCAATGTCTGGTTAACACTTATCTCCGATTAAACATAGTTATCGACGTTACCGACTCCCTGTTGTATGCATGATTAGTGTTAACCAGACATTGAGTAACCGGCCCTTAAAGTGAGGAACAATTTATCTGCCTTGTTAGTAAAGGCCACTTTACTGCTTACATTATTTATTTATTTATACATTTATTTTTTTTTCTGCTTTTTAGTCTTGTATGTATAAAATTTTGCAACAGATATTAAAATAATTTAACTTACAATGAAAAGAGAACAGAAGACTATACAAATTAGTACAAATAAGATTCTTATTCGATTCCTATTTGTACTAGTTGGTATTTGCGCAAGTATTTGTGTGGTTTATTTTGTGAATATGCAAGCAAAATGTTTTGTGCTCACGGTTAGTATGTACATACTAGGAATATTAATACCGGGATCCCAGGCTTTTTTAAGTCCCGAAAATCCCGGGATTATTTGCCTAGAATCCCGGGATTTTCGGGATTTGCAATTAACACTGGTGGCAATAATAGAAACGCTATATGTTGACCAGTTTTGGCTTTATTTCTTTTGTTTATTAAGGGCCAATTTCACAGTGCGTAGTTAACTCAGAATCGACAGTTAACTAGAGATTTTCAGTACAAAATTCTCTAGTTAACTGTCGATTCTGAGTTAACTACGCACTGTGAAATTGGCCCTTAATATTTAACATTTCTTTTTTTTTAATGTGTAGCTCAATATAAATATAATACCTTCTTACGGCAGTCAATTTTGCACGAAAAAAAGTCAATATATTCGCCAAACCAAGGTCCAAATATTTTAAAATTGGGTTCTTAATTTTTCTTTCTGACGTCAGGATTTTTTAAAAGAATTTTGAAACTTAAAAGATATGAGTAATTCAAAAAATGATTTGAAAATTTCAGAGAAGAAAGAGAAGATTCTGTAGAGTTAAAGCACATTACATTTTTTGGTACGTAAGTGACAGGTAGGTATTGAAAACACCCTTTTATAATTTTAACCTTGAATATCCTTGAAATTTTGCAATTCTAATTTTTGAAAAAATTATATGTTAAGGACTAACTTTATTAGCTTAAAAAAATAAAATAGATTAAAGGGACATTTTCAACTCCGATTCGTCCTTATGAACCCAAAAAAAAAAACAAGTAAGAAAGTCTAAGTTCGGGCGGAGCCGAACATTAAATACCCGGCGCAGGTACCGCTATATGGTAAGCCGCTGTGTATAAATTTTGAGTAAATTAGCGTCCTTAAATTTCGAAATATTGAAGTTTCAAGCATTTCTGAAATTTGCCGTTATATGAAAAGTGGTCGTAATTTGAATCTGATTCCAATAATTTTCAACGTTTTGCTTCTATGGGGCAAGCACAATAATCATACCGAGTTTGGTACAAATTGGTAGAACGGTTACCGAGATACATATATGTGATCATAAGTGGGCGGTGCCACGCCCATTTT
>NW_023458894.1:28847-59019 GCF_013731165.1 Rhagoletis pomonella | reverse complement strand
ATTGTATGATAGTAATCCATATAAGCAAAGAAAATTGGGTTGCCGATGGAAGAAAAAATTTAAAAGTATGTTTTTTAAAAAGTTTTCGATACTACGAGTACTTTGCAAAGTATCGAGTAAAATCACCAAATAAGGTATCGAGTATTAAAGTACTCATTTTTATACCCTCAGTATCGATGCTAACTCAATATCGATAGCATCGTTCGAACCCTACTCGTATGTAAGGCCGGCTGCACTGAACAATTGCTTACTTGTAATGCTGGCGAGTGGTGCGCGTAAATGTTTGTGGGCCAGATCTGTCAATTTGTCTTATTTTAGTTTAGTTTTCCACCAATCGAGATGATTTTCACCGAGATGAACTAGTTTTTATTAAAGATAAACCTTTATTTGAGCTTCAAGTTCACATTTCTTAATGTCTCCAGAATCTACATCCGAGCCTTCGCTTTGGGTGGAGGAATTTAAAATTATTTCTAGGTTGTTTATATTTAAGCAGGGAACAGATTTTTAGGACATAAAAACCTATAAAAAAGGCAAAATAACCTCATCATGTCAGTTTCCTTGCCGCTGGGGATGGGGCTTAAGTGATGCTATGTCAGTCCAACTGGTGTGCCGGGCACAGCACCATGAACCAAGAGGGGTACTGGGTATAGGACTGGAGTCTGCGGCTGCTCACCCGTAGTTCGTGTGGCGGCCGTGGGCTGCAGCTCCCATGCGCAGACGCCCGCACCGACGCCCGCACCGACGTTCCCCAACCCAACCGATTCCTTTACCCCTCAATATTGACAAGAATGCAGCGGCCGTTACTGTACACCCCAAGGATGAAGAAGACAGTGGCAGGTGAAATGAGGTGGTGAAGGAGCACAGGAGGTAACTTACTTCAAAACCAACAAAGAACCCTGTGGCAGTTAAACGAAGTAGACCTAAGGAGGAGTCTACAACAGAACCAGCTGGAAAAAGGGCGAACAAGAAAAGCACGCCCCAGCAAGAAGAAACGTTGGCGAAACGATGGTACTGTGAGGTGGCCAGGGATCACCTTCAGGTTGCGCTTGTCGACGAAGCCGCAGGCAGCGGTAAGCGCGTTCAGGAGAGGTGGGTCGAGATCGAGGCAAAGCTCTCTGAACGGGTGGGCGACTACCTGTTTGAAAATCCGGACAACCCTATTCCAGGATTTGACTCCAGTGAGTCCCTGAATGGATGTCGGATTTTCAAATGTAAAGATGAGTTCTCTAGGAAATTCCTCGGCAAGTGCGTAGCCGAGCTCGGCAACGTCTGGGAGGGTTTGAAGTTCAAACTAATCCCTGTCGATCAGATACCTAGGAAACCCTGGGTCCGCATTTGGCTGCCGAAGATGGCTATGGACAGCAACAAGCTGATCCGTTTCCTGCAACGGCAGAATCCAGAGATAACCATGAGTGACTGGGTAGTCATTCGTGCAGAAAAGCCTCTAGAGGGCGCGCAGAGTTCTTCGTACCTTCTGAGGATTAACGAAGAAAGTATTGAGCCATTGCAAAAAATGGTCAACAAGCTGCTCTTCGGGGTGAGAACAGCGAAACTAAAAATATTCCGCTCCAATGAGCCGATTCCAGAGGCTGATATCGAGGATGCCAACCAGATGTTGGGCGATATGAACCTCAAAGTTACCGCAGACGGAGAGGTCGCTGAAGGTGCCAACCAGGTGCTGACAGGCACAGGGCCTGTTGACAATGCCGAGAAAATTGATAAAGGTGGTCCAGGCAAATCTTAGGCATTCTAAGGCTGCCTCGGACAAGCTCCTTGTCCTCCTAAGGGAGGAAGACATCGACATCTGCTGATACAGGAACTTTACAAAGGCTAGCAGGAGCTAGTCCAGTGTTACTCGGCTGCGATGCCAATTTATGACATACATTATGGGACAGCTCGGAAACCAACGATAGAGGTGAGTCACTATTTCAATTTATTATTAGTTATACGTTTAGGATTTGTAATAGAGGTAGTACTCCCACTTTCATATTTCCTAGTACCCCTGATTTTTGCGGTTGGGGTAAGATCCTAGACCTAATTCTGCCGACCGAGGAGAGCCTAACGGTCAATAAGTGGAGAGTTTCCGACGAAGAGACCCTCTCGGACCACCGTCGAATACTCTTTTAGTTAAATATTGCGCCGGATACGCCTACTCCCTTTAGAAACCATCGTAAAACAGATTGGGACTTATTTCAAAAGGTTGTTGAAAAATAATTGAAGAAACTAACAGTTGAACACACTCCTACAAGGAGCGAGCTGGACGCCAAAGCAGACAGCCGCAATAAGGCCTTCGGAAAGGCCGTTACGAAGGCTTGTCCTCTGAGGTATGGCAAGAAAACGCGCACACCTTGGTGGAATGAGAACCTTACACCGCTACGGAAGCAAGTAAGAAAATCCTTCAACGAATGCTACAGGAATAAGGCATGGGACCTATACAGAGAGAACCTAAAGAAATAAAAAAGCGATACGGGACGCCAAGCAGGCGTTCTGGAGGGAATTTTGTGAATCCATCGAGGATACCAAGAAATCTGCGAGATTAAGCAAAATCCTTGCCAAAGGACACTCACAGCCAACATATATAAAAAGGTCAGATGGTTCATGGACCGAGTCGGCTGGGGAGTCACTGGATATCCTTCTGAATACACAATTTCCAGGGTGCCAAATCGATGTAGTGGAAACCGATGCCCCAGACCATATACCAACCCTCTCCGAGGGCCTCTTGGAGGAGCTAATGGAGAGGGAAAAGATAAAATTTGCTATCTTCAGCTTCTAACCCTATAAATCACCTAGTATGGACGGAATACTACCAGTCATGCTTCAGAAAGCTTCTGAGATGGTCATTCCAGTCCTAGAAACAATTTTTAGAAGGTGCCTAATACTGAACCAGGTTCCGTTAAGCTGGAGGAAGATTAAAGTAATTTTTATTCCTAAAGCGGGCAAACGGGGTCATGATAATGCTAAAGATTTCCGACCAATAAGCCTAATGTCCTTTGTGCTCAAGGCGTTTGAAAGGCTCTTGGATCTGTATGTTAGGGACAATACGTCCAATTTATCATGCTCTCAACATGCGTACTTGAAAGGGAAGTCAACGGAGACTGCCTTACATGAAGTGGTACGTATAATTGAGAGTTCGCTCTACTATCCTTTATAGACATCGAGGGGGCCTTTAATAATGTCTGTAGATTCCATCCATGAAGCACTTATGGAAACAGGGATTGATCACTGTGTCCGGACTTGGATAGTGTCTCTGCTAAGGAGCAAAGTAATACATGCCAAATTGGAGTACCCAAGCAGGGCCGTATATGCAGTGAGAGGCACCCCGCCCAGGGAGGAGTGCTATCACCGTTACTATGGCTCATGGTCTTAAACAAACTACTGGTAAAGCTGGACTCTCAGAGAATCAAAGCGGTGCCTTACGCCGACGATGTAGCGATACTGGTATCGGGTCAGTTTCCTTCGGTCATAAGTGAAATTATGGAAAGGACTTTAAAGATAGTATATTCCTTGGCCATAAGCTGTTTTCTTAGCGTAAACCCTGAGAAAACTGACCTTATGCTTTCCACAACTAAAACAAAATTACCTAACTATAATAAACCAAGGTTCCGAGGAACGGAACTGGATCTCTCAAAGAAGGTGAAATACCTTGGGGCTATTCTGGATCCCAAACTTATCTGGAAACAAAACATTGAGGAGCGTGCTAGGAAGGCCACGGTGGCTCTCTATGCAGCCAAGAGAATGTTGGGCAACAGACCCTTACTAAGGATTACGTAGTTAAATAGCTAGGCGGATTTCAAAGGTCAGCAGCCGCTAGCGTAACATGTGTAATGAGAACCTGTCCGAAGGACGTTTTGAACGTTGAATTATTATCTAAAGATATCTTTATGGAAAATTCAGCTGCTAAAAGCGCCATCAGACTGCGTGCCCTGGGGCTCTGGATGGAAAGACTTTTCGGGCACGGTTCCATCCTAGACTCAATACCGTCTGAAATTAAAGCGCTGCCCACTGACTATATCCTGTCGAAGACATGGGTTCAC
Organism: Rhagoletis pomonella; assembly: GCF_013731165.1. Taxonomy (NCBI): domain Eukaryota; kingdom Metazoa; phylum Arthropoda; class Insecta; order Diptera; family Tephritidae; genus Rhagoletis; species Rhagoletis pomonella. The sequence continues at coordinate 54,985 of NW_023458894.1, read as the reverse complement.
CATAAACCCCACACGAAATTCTCAAGCAGCAGTGACTGGAATCAGTGAGATTTCGGGTACTTGCAGGGCTTGACTGTCTTTACGGATGGGTCAAAGATGGAATGCGGGGTTGCTGCTGGAGTTTCCATTTCAGGCCGCAATGTTTGCTATTAAGGAGGCAGTAAGGTACATCAAAGAGAATTTACCCGCGAGAACGCAAGTGACCATCCTCTCGGATAGCCAAGCGGCTATTCAGGCCCTTTCTTCTAACTCTGTTAGATCTGAGCTAGTGGATGAATGTAGGAGAAAGCTGGCCTATATTTCTGATCAATACGAAATTACCCTAATATGGGTCCCGGGACATAGGGGCATCTACGGAAACGAGGCAGCGGACGAACTAGCAAGGAGCGGCTCCGCACTGGATGTATCCCACGCGGTGGACATGGGCGCCTCGCTCAGGGAGATTAAGACAAAAATTACCCAGATTTATCATTCGAAGGCCAGGCAGAGGTGGAACTGCACATGATCCTACAGGATTACCCGGCAGTTCTGGGTGTACTACGACCCACTCAAAACCAAAGCTGTCCTAGGAATGAGCAAAACAAATGCGTACAAACTTATGGCAGTGTGCACAGGGCACCGGCCCTCTGGGGCACATGCCGAAAGGATAGGACTGCCCTTCAATAGGTTCTGTCGCAGCTGCGATGACCCGGGCTCAAAAGAGACAGTCGAACACTTGCTGTGCGAGTGTCCAGCCCTCGCAAGGATGAGGCTAAAGACACTCGGCAAACCATTCCTGCAGAATATTTCAGGGTGAAACTACCTCTCTCTGTATGACGTACTGAAATTTATTAAAGCCGCCAAATGGCTGTAGGTTGCACGAGTTGTGGAATCAAAATGGCAAACTTGCTAATTGCTTTTCACCAGGGTGACAATCCACTTAAACCAACCAACCAGGCATAATACAATAACGAAATAGGCTATAAAAGGCAAAATAAAATAGCAAATTAGGCAGGAAAAGGCACTAGAATACGCAAAAAAGGAAAAAGAAAGTACTAAAAAAAGACAAAAACCGAAAAATAATCAAAAAATACATTTATTTTAGAAATATTTAGTTTACAAGTAAAAAGAGAAAAACTATGCACTATTTTCATTATATGAAAAACTTGTACTCTCTGTAATCTTTGACTATTTTCTCTTTTCGAGTTTTTAATTCACAAAACTTTATTAGTAACATTAAATCACAAGATGCATTTTGAAGTTTTCTGTCAGCATTTTCATTCGATTTTTGCGAAGAAAAGCCTTGAATATACTAAACGTGAGCTCGACGTGGGTTGATACAAGTGGCGCCCAATTTAAGTATGGAACGTTTAAATTTTCATATTATCAGGAATAAGGTCTTTTTCCTCGCTATAATCACTTTTTTAAAGGTACAATAGGCAAAAAAAGGCAAATATCTTAAAAAAGACAAAAAAAGGCAACATCAAATGTGTAAATATGGAATCAGGGAAAGCTGAATCGTGGACATTTTTAATCGATTATACTCTATATCTTTAGCAGAAAAAAAGGCAATTTCCATAAAATATGCTCCCTACTTATAAGACTTTTAGCATTCATTCGATTTTTACGAAGAAAAGCCTTGAATATACTAAACGTGAGCTCGATGTGGGTTGAAACAAGTGGCGCCCAATTTAAATATGGAACGTTTAAAATTTTCATATTATCAGGAATAAGGTCTTTTTCCTCGCTATAATCACTTTTTTAAAGGTACAATAGGCAAAAAAAGGCAAATATTTAAAAAAAGGAAAATATCTTAAAAAAGGCAAAAAAGGCAACATCAAATGTGTATATATGGAATCAGGGAAAGCTGAATCGGGGACATTTTTAATCGAATATACTCTATATCTTTAGCAGAAAAAAAATTAAATTTCCATAAAATCCGTTACCTACTTATAAGACTTTTAGCAGTACTTGTTGACGGTCCATCAATGTTGCTTGATGTAGAGACAGACAGACTTAGAGCCATTTCAACAATATTAGAGTGGACTCTCTGCCCATGTACACATTCGCATTCGCAAAACATTCGTATCAGTTGATGCGAATGCGAATGTGTACAATGATGCGAGTCATTCGCATAACGAATGCGAATGCAAATATTCGCAACATCCCTGATACATACATATGTATGTATTTAGGTATTTATATCTTACTTAAAAATCGGTATGTACATACATACATATTTAATTAAAATTAAAATTGTACCTCCTCACTAATATACTTGACTTGATTGACTGACTTCCAGGCATAGTTAACTCTGCGCTGCGCGACGTCACTGCGTTAACACCGTAGCCGGAGCTACCAACTAGGGATGTTGCGAATGTGGAATTTTAGACATCCGCGGATGCGAATGCAGATGCGGATGTTTAAAAGATAACATCCGCGGATGCGAATGCGGATGTCAAATACAGTTAAAGCTCCAATATGCGGACACCGATGGTCACCTTTTTTGTCCGCCTATGTGAGATGTCCGCTTATAGGAATTTCGTAATAAATAAAATAAAAATTCATACTTAAAAAATTGAAATCGCGGGTTTCTAAATTAAAATAATATTTATTCTTCAATATACAGAAACAGGGTGAATTAAAAATACATTCAAATTTATTGCGTTTTCTTTCCTACCGACAAATCTCAGTGCCCATTGGCAACGAAAAGGCAAGACTTTTTCTAGAAAAGAAAATATTTTTGAATATGGGCTATGTTCTTGTGTACATACCCATATGTAGAAGCGCAAGAGTCAACATTTGACTGAAAACCAAAAAAAAATTGACCGCTTTTTAGAGCTTCGTGTCCGCTTATGGGAGAGTTTTTTTTCATAACTGGACATTTTTGAGTGTCCGCGTCCGTTTATCGGAAAGTCCGTGTATGGGAGAGCATTTTGTATGGAAAAAAAACCAAAACTTGTTCGTTCCCTAGAATGTGTCCGCTTATTACAGCGTCCGTCTAAGCGACCTTTCACTGTATTTTAAGAAATATTTTTTGGTGAGTACATTAGGTGATTTAGGTAAAAAAAAGGAATATTTAGTAATTAATATTTTTTTTATTTAGTACCTTAAAAAATTGGAAGAGTAATTTTGCTGCTTTTTCGGGTTACAGCCTGTTTCCTAACGGGTCGTAAATCAAACCTGCGTCATTAAATACTTGAAACTTTACAAAATTGTAAATTCTTTTCGATTGACGCTGCACCAGTTGAGAGGACTTTAGTTTTTTTTTTTGCGGTTCAATAATTCGAGAATTGAATCGGGGCTGCAAATTTCGGATGTATCCTCCTGACTTTCACCTTCACAATCTAGCATTATGGCAATATTGCTGTTGAAACACCGTTGTGTTCCAATTTGGAGAACCAAGTCTTTTGGTTGTTTCAGAATTTGGAGAACCTGTTACGACATCAGCGTTTTTCGATTTTCGTTTTTGTAACTCATTTTTAATCCTGTCTTCTGTGACTGGTTTGAAAAATGTGTGCTTATAGCGTCGCGACGTTGTGAATAGGTGGATATGGCTAATAAATTGTTATTTTGTAGGAATGAAAATTTCGAAGAAAATTCTGTTTTGAAAGTCGTGGCTGCCAGCAGAATTAGTTTGAAATCTTGTAATTTTGTTTAAAGGTACCCCGTTTTTTATAATAATTTCAATTATTGGAATCACGGACGATAAAGGTCTCAGATTTGCTTAATTCCCGGGTGACCTTTTGGAAAGGTTCACCTGTAATGAACAGCTTGTAATTAGTTTTTTTATTAGTTAGCTGAGCATGGCTTTTCCTAGTTTCAGGCAGTTACTCACCGCTGTCGGTACCATAAGCCATCAAATCCGTTTTGTTGTTCCATTCCATGCGCTCAATGTGTTTTGATATATTTTTGGGGCACTTGCACAATATTCGCATTCGCAAAAGTTCCGCATTGATTATTGCGAATGCGAAAGCGAATGCGAATGTTAAAATTTATGCGGAAGTTCCGCGGTTGCGAATGCGAATGCGAATATTCGCAACAACCCTGCTACCAACCAACGAGAATATATGGAAAGCGCTAGCGCCATTAACACCAAGAAACACATTAGACACATGTACTTTGTTTCTTCTGTTGAGTGGCGAGAACGCCAGAAATTTATGGGTCATTCCATACAATATTTACACCTCAAAATTTTGTTTTCGGGTGAAATATATATTTTTTACATTCTTTATCGAAAAAAAGAAGACACAAATATTTTTATTTCGTCATGATATTCGAAAATCTCGAAAAAAATCCCGAACTTTTGAACTCACGGAGAGGTATCTTTTTCCAGCTGTTTGCAGTTAATAAACTATTCGTCGGAGAAAATAAGTTAAGGTATCAAAATGTGCGTAATTACCTCAGCTTTCCACGAGAGTATGAGATAGATTAAAATAAAAAAAAGTTTTGCATTTTTATACCCGAGCACAAGGGTATTATAACTTTGTTCACATAACGGTTGTTTGTAAGAGGCAAAACGAATCGAGATAGATATAGACAAATGTATACATAAACGATCAGAATGAAAAGAGAAATCGATTAAGCGGTAACTGCCTGTGCGTCCGTCCGTCCGTCTGTGTACACGATAACTCGAGTAAAAATTTAGATATCTTAACGAACCTTGGTGCGTGTACTTGCTTCCGACGTAGGACGGACGGTATTGAAAATGGGCAAAATCGGACAATAGCCACGCCTACCTCCCATATAACGGTAGTTTTGAAAAATACGAAAACTGCGATATTTTAGTAACTACTGAAGATTATTCACTCAAAATTGATATTTATAATAATAGTTAGATGAAAAATAAGAATATTATAAGTTTTTGGAAAATGGGCGTAGCGACGCCCACTTATGATTACATGTGTATATCTTGGGAACCGCTCCACCAATTTCTCCCAAACTTGGTACAGTTGTTGGCCGTGGCACAACATATCAAATGGCTGAAGCTTTTTAAAATCGGACAATAAACACGCCCAGATCCCATATAACGGTAATTTAGAGAAATACGAAATCTTCGATAAATCAGTAAATACTAAAGCTAATTTATTCAAAACCACATTTCCCGCTCATTAAGTACCGCCGCCGAAGAAGTAGTCGGATTTCAGCAAGCCCGAAAGAACAAGTGGTACGATGAGGAGTGTCAGGAAGCTGCAGAGATAAAAGATGCCGCCTACACCGAGATGCCGCCCTACAAAATGGTAGCAGCACGGAAAGTTGTGGAGAAGAAGAACCCGAGCCCGCAGTCGATGATAACGGAGTCGACGTTCCACCGCCTGACTATGACGAGGTACGTATAGCAATAACGCGGCTGAAAAACAACAAAGCTGCTGGAGCTGACAGCCTGCCGCGGCGGCGAGGAGTTGATAAGATGCATGCATCAACGCTTGTGCAGAATATGGTCAGATGAACGCATGCCCGACGACTGGAATGCCCAATCCACAAGAAAGGTGACCCCGCCATTCGCGCCAACTACCGCGGGATCAGCCTTCTAAGCATAGGTTACAAGGTCTTATCGAGCATATTGTGTGAAAGACTGAAGCCCAATGAACTAATTGGGCCTTATCAATGTGGCTTTAGACCTGGCAAATCCACCATGGACCAGGTATTCACAATACGCCAAATCTTGGAAAAGACCCGCGAGAAAAGGATCGACACTCACCACCTATTTGTCGACTTTAAAGCCGCTTTTGACAACACTAAAAGGAGTTGCCTATACGCCGCTATGTCTGAATTTGACATCCCCTCAAAACTCATACGCCTGTGTAAAATGACGTTGAGCAATATCACCAGCTCCGTCAGAATTGGGAAAGAGCTCTCCGAGCCGTTCGCCACCAATGATGTTGGAGAAGATAATAAGAGCTGCAGAACTGAACCGCTTAGGAACAATTTACTAGAAGAGCGTGCAATTGCTGGCTTATGCCGATGACATCGACATCATCGGTAACAAAAACCGCGAAGTCTGTTCTGCCTTTTCCAAGTTGGATAGGGAAGCAAAGCGAATGGGTCTGGTGGTAAACGAGGACAAGACGAAGTATCTCCTGTCATCAAACAAACAGTCAGCACATTGGCGCCTTGGCACCCACGTCACTGTTGACAGTTACAATTGTATTGTATTGTATTTTCTTTATTTCTCAATATATCTTCACAACTTTGCTAATTATTACATAAATACGTATGCTAAAGCCTAAATGAGAAATAGTTAATGGCATCTGATGTTCGTTGAAAGAATAGAAGTGATGCCATTTCATTCATATTGTATTATAAAAATGCTGTGGGGCGCATAAAGATAATACTTATTTGTACAAAATATAATACACGCATTTGTGATAAATAAGTAGAATATTACATAAGAAAAATGATGTGTAATTTAAATACTTAAATCAATATTAGGATATTAGTAAGAGCAACCAAATGAAATTATGTAATAGGTCGTAGCAGAATCTCAATATCTTCATGATTGAAATCAAAAAGCCACAATTTTACTTCTTTTTGAAATACAAATAGACTTCTAATAATTTGGATCTCGTTGGGGAATTTGTTAAAAAGTTTACATGAGAATGTGGTGTAGAAGTCACGGAAAAGCGTGGTGCGAAAGCCAGGAACCGAAACATGAGAAAAGGAGTTGCTTCTTAAACTATAGGATATGTATATAGGACTTCGTATGTATCCGCTCCGTAAAATAAAATTTTTTTAAACTTTGAAATAGTCCAATGGTTCACGGGAAGAATATTCAGTTTTTTAAACAGATGCATAGAATGCGCTAGACGGTCAGCGTTACACATTCTTCGGTTGAGACACTTTTGCAAAATTAATATCGGACGGATCTTACTTGTATATGCACTACCCCAACAACTTATATTATACACGGTTCTTAGTATTCTATTTGAGCACAGTTTTTTTAGGATAATAGAAAGAACGAATAGTTGATAACAAATATTGCTTCATGGCGGAGATATGTGATGACCAACTTAAATTTTGGTCAATTATAACCCCTAAATACTTGAAGTTAGAAACAACTTCGACGACAAAGCATTTACTGTCACAAATTGTTTTCTCGTCAAAAGTAGCTATAGATTTTTGCTGAACACATTTATTGCTGCATAACTTGTGCCGCATACAATTATGAGCATGAAAAACAACTTCATTACTAGGTATTTCCTTGCCACAAACGCCAAAATACAATAATTTTGTATTTGCTGCTTACCACGAGTTTATGACTAGCAAACCAAGATCTTAACAAATGAACATCGTGGTAGATATCAACAAAGAGATTAAATGCATTGTTCGATCCATATGCAATCGCAAGGTCATCAGAAAAAGCTGTAACTTTTCCCATAAAAGGCAGCGAAAATATGGAATTGATATATATCAAAAACAAAATTGGTCCAAGAACCGATCCCTGGGGAACACCTAAGGTTATGCATCTGGTTGTGCTCAGATTATTGTGAATTTTTAATCTTTGAGTTCTATTTGAAAAGTAAGACTTAAACCAATCGCGAATGGTCCCACGAAAACCTGCGGAATTAAGCTTGCTCAGTAGAATGTCATGGTCAACCATGTCAAATGCTTTCGTTATATCCCCAAAAAGACTAGCACAGGACTTAAGTAATTAATTCTATTTAAATAGGTTAAACCCCTACTTTTCACAGTTTTCTCAAAAACCTTTGAGATTGAGGATAGTAAAGAGATAGGTCTATAGTTGTTTTTGTCTTTTCTATTTCCTTTTTTGAAGAGTGGTATCACAGTTGCACATTTTAAGTAATCAGGAAAGACTCCAGATACTATACTGAAATTGAATAAATGCGTCAAGATGTCTACAACGTAAAACGATATATTTTTTAACGTATTATTCGATATGTTATCACTACCACTTGAACCAGATTTGTTTAAAGATTTAACTATGTTAAGTATTTCCGAACCTGAAACGGGTTCAAAGAAAAAACTATTTCCAGGAGGTTGGTATTCAGAGTGTATTGGTCCATCAGCATTTGTTGTACACATACACTGAGATAATTTGCTACTTGCATTAACACCGATAATAATGTCAGCATTGAAATCCAACGTAGAATCACTCTTGCCAACAAGTGCTACTTTGGACTGAGTAGGCAATTCAGGAGTAAAGTCCTCTCTCGACGTACGAAAACCACGCTATATAAGTCACTCATCATGCCCGTGCTGGTATATGGCGCAGAAGCCAGGACAATGACAACATCCGATGAGGCGGCTCTTAGAGTGTTCGAGAGAAAGATTTTGCGGAAGATTTACGGGCCTTTACGCGTTGGCGACGGCGAGTACCGCAGACGATGGAACGATGAGCCGTATGAGCTTTACAACGACATGGACATAATGCAGCGAATTAAAATACAGCGGCTCCGCTGGCTTGCAGTGTTGCCGCGAATCATTTTTAGTGGTAGCCAAATTCCTTTAAAAAAAGGGCTAAAAAAGAGCTAAAAAAATTCCTTGTGGCTAAAAATGGTAGCTAAAATTTTTTGCTTACATATACATATAAAAGTATAAACGCAAACATTTTCAATAAGTAATGGTATATGAACTCTGGACAAAAGCTAATATTTTATCCAACCAAACACCTTTTTGTATAAAAGGGGAAATATACCACACCAGCGTGCTGGCTCCATCAAGTGATTGTACCATCAGGCTCAAAGCATATAACTTACCAGCAATGCTGGTACAAAATTTTTTTCTTTACAAATGAGGTCGAGGAAAGATCGAAATGATTAGGGCCGAAATTTCCTAATTTTTATACCATTTTGTTAAACATTGTTTTTTTTTTAATTCACAACTGCACTTGAACTTAATCTTCCACAAACACGGCTTTGACTCATATAGTTACGGTGACCATATTAACCAACGTAAAATAAGGGACATTTTTTTCAAAATGATTTGGGAATACGTACATATAACTTGTATGATAAAAGTACCTTACCCATATAGTAATTTAAATCAAATATTTACCAAATAATCATATTGTTTAATTGTACAAGTTCCCCTGCTGTAGCGAAAGTGAAGCCAAATCCTTTTCAAGGACTTCGCCATCCTGTGCTACCAAAATGCGTTTACCATAATTCATACTGTACGACGAAGCCAGCACACAGTGGTTCAAAATTGGAATTTAATGTTGATAATCAACATAAACTTTAATTTTTCAACCAATTTTTACTAAAAACCCAAAAAAAAGTTTTTGGTGAACATTTTTTTATAGCATTTCATTTTTTTTTTTGTGTTTTTTTTGTTTTGGGAGACCCATACAATTGTTTTCAAATAGTGTTTGGTATGTAACATTTATTAACTGGAACAGGAGAATACATTTTCTTCAAAATTGCTACTTTTTCTGCATTTTGCAATAAATAATTTAATATAATAAAATAAAAATTCATAAATCACGCTCAAATGCAAAAAGTTTAAAATAAAAATTAACGAAATTAAGTGAAAAATGAAGGCTCCAGTGAATTAGGAACACTAAATTCCAGTTTTGAACCACTGTGCAGCAGGGGGATTATTGTCCTCTTTCAGTGGCACTGGAAACTCAGCGTGCAACACGATCCTGTGCACAACTTTCCCTGTGCCTTATCGATTGTACAAAGATTGCCGATTAAATAGAAACCCTTAAGTGGGGTGCGAAACAAACTCGCGAAGGTTTTCATCATATTTTATAAGGGACATTTTTATTTTTCATATTCTGCGTTAAAAAATTTACCTCTGTAAAATGCAGAGCCGATTTAAAGGACAGTTTAAGAAATAAAGGACAAAAGGCGTCTTTTATTTTGAAAAAAAATTATAAAGGACAGGGGGTTAAAATAAAGGACTGCCCTTTAAAATAAAGGACGGATGGTCACCGTACATATAGTGCAAGAAATTACCGCCAAAATATGTTATACTTAGAAAATTGAGCTAATTTCACATCACAAGAACATACACGGTCAATCGACTTGATGGGCCATTTAACAAATTAAGCATATTAAGGGCCGTAAACTTATCTATCTTAAACTATAGTTAAATCGTTAATAGATAAGTTAACAGCCCTAATACTTTTACAGTATGTATATATAAAAACGTAAGGAACATACAATGCACATAATAATATCCCAACGGTTTTTACCCTCCATTCCCGCCCATCCGCACGAGGGGCGCAGTCCGCATGACGTACGGAACCAATATTTTAAATTTTTTGTGCCGGGTCACGATAGGCAGGAGTTTGTTAAGTGTCGAGATCTAAAACTGTTCAGCTACAGAACTAAATTCATCAGCTGATTTTATGTATTTATGTCAACAATTCACTTATTGAGAGAGGAGAGTATCGCTTTCTTTATGCTGAAAAGCGGATCTGATATATCAAACGTGCTGGAATGAGAGTTAAAATCCTGGCATAAGCAACGGAGTGGGTCGTGCAATTCAAAATTGGTTTTACAAGCTTTCAGAAATATGGGACAAAAGTGTCTTGATACGCGTGAGGGAACATTAAAGCTTACATCAGCCAGAAGAGACGGACTTGAAATTGAGCCTGTCAGTAATTTAACCATAAAAATTATACCAAGCATTTCCCTGCGACTGGCAAGTGTAGGAAGGTTAATAAGTTTTAAGCGACTCGTATAAGGTGGAAGACTATATTGAGAATCCCATCGGAAATTTCTTAAAGCAAAAAGTAGGAATTGTTTTTGAATTGATTCTATCTTGTCTGAGTAAATTTGATACCTTGGATTCCAAACCACCGAGCCGTATTCCAGAATCGGCCTAACTAATGTTGTAAACAGGGTTTTAGTGATATAAGGGTCACTAAATTCTTTTGACCATCGTTTCACAAATGCAAGTACACCTTTAGCCTTGTTGACTGTCACATTAATGTGAAGATTAAAATTAAGCTTAGGATCCATTGTGATACCAAGGTCCACAAAATTGTATACCTGTTCCAGGTTATGGTTACCTATTATATAAGAAACTGGCAGAACAGCTCTTCGGGAGAAGCACATTACTTTACATTTCTTAAGATTTATAGGCATAAGATTTACTTTACACCAGTAAGCCATGCTGTTTAAGTCTGATTGTAGCAAAGACCTTTCTTCAATTGAAACGTACGATTTATAAAGTTTTACATCATCTGAATACATTAAAATTTTGGAGAATTTTATATCTGTAGAAATATCGTTTATAAAAAGCAAGAACAGAATCGGGCCTAGGTGGCTACCCTGAGGGACTCCTGAAGTAACATCAATGACTTCAGAGATAGTATTTTTAAACAATCCCCTTTGTGATCTATCATAGAGGTATGAAGAGATCCAACGTAGAAAATTAGGTGGAAGACCAAGAAGATCAAGTTTATAGATGAGCAATGAGTGGCACACTTTGTCAAATGCTTTACTGAAATCAGTATATATAACATCAACAGTTTTGCTCTCACTAAATGCTTTTGAGATATAGGATGTTAATTCAAGTAAATTTGTAGAAGTTGATTTGCCCTTGCAAAATCCATGTTGACTGTATGAAATGCTTGAAGTGATAGAATGCGTCAACCGATTTGTTATAATTGCTTCAAATAATTTAGGAATTGCAGAAAGCTTAGCTATGCCCCGGTAGTTCTCCACTGAAGACCTGCTACCGCTTTTATGTAAGGGGGTTATGAACGATTCCTTCCATACAGTTGGAAAAACGCCCTCTTTAAGAGACAAATTAAATATGTATATGTATCAGTCTTTCTTACTTTAAATTAAGCAAATATACAACTTTTTCATGTCATATGAATAAATTCACCAAAGGGCTAAAAAAAGGGCTAGGGGCAATTTTAAATTTATGTGGCCAAAAAAATTATGTGGTAGCTAAATCTAGCCACCAAAGGGCTAAAACGGCAACACTGCTGGCTTGGCCATGTCGTTCGAATGGACACCGACGCTCCAGCTCTGAAAGTATTCAACTCGCAACGCGCTGGTGGTAGCAGAGGAAAGCACTGCGATGGAAAGATCAGGTGGAGAAGGACTTGGCTTCACTTCGCGTTTCCAATTGGCGTCAGTTGGCACAGAAGAGAAGCGACTGGCGTGGTTTGCTAAACTCGGCCAAAATCACTTAGGCGGTGCAATGGGGTATAGTCATTGCGCTGGGTATGCAGTTACAGTTGCATGGCTATACTCAATTCCGACTCTTGCGTCCTCGTTGGCGCACTCTGGGCAACGTGAGCAACCCATGTGCGAGATGCGGTAACCAATCCGAGTGGAGCCTTGGGTCACGGCAGAAAGAGAGGGAGCTTCGGTGGGGCCACTCTGACTTATTCGGTTTAAGAGCTCACTGAAGTCTGCAGCGTCTGTTCCCCAGTGGTGCGGCTGCAAGCGGGTGTCTGCTTGGAGCAAGCGGCTCGCTATATAAACTTGTATTTGGTTGCGAAACCACCCCCGTCCCAGCAATGGGTTGTGCGCTGGGCTTGGGACCCGCCACGTAAAAACCACTTCCAGTGAAGAAGCAAGGCAAAGCATCGGATGAGGCCCCCTTATGATGACGACCACGGCAAACGTTTAAAGGACTACGATTTGAGGGCATGCACCTGGAATGTCCGGACCCTTAATGGGGAAGGTGCCTCTGCCCGGCTGGTTGATGTCCTCGTAAGGACAAAAGCTGACATCACCGCCATCCAAGAAATGCGTTGGACGGGGCAAGGCAAACAATGTCTGGGGCCTTGCGACGTCTACTACAGCTGCCATGTAAAGGAGCGCAAATTCGGAGTAGGATTTGTGGTGGGAGAGAGACTCCGTCGCCGAGTACTGTCGTTCACCCCGGTGGACGAGCGTCTAGCCACAATCCGCATCAAAGCGAGATTCTTCAACATCTCGCTCATCTGCGCCCATGCCCCGACGGAAGAGAAGGATGAGGCATCCAAGGACCTCTTCTATGAGCGCGTGGAGCGCACGTACGAGCACTGCCCCCGTCATGATATCAAAATCGTGCTTGGCGACTTCAATGCCAGGGTGGGCAAGGAAGGGATCTTTGGAACCACCGTCAGAAAATTCAGCCTCCACGACGAAACGTCCGACAACGGATTGAGGCTGATCGACTTCGCCGGGGCCCGAAACATGGTAGTATGCAGTACTAGGTTCAAGCATAAAAAGATCCATCAAGCTACGTGGCTGTCTCCGGATCGAAAACCGAGAAACCAAATCGATCATGTTGTGATAGACGGAAGGCACGCTTCCAGTGTATTAGACGTACGCACACTCCGAGGCCCAAACATCGACTCGGACCACTATCTTGTTGCAGCCAAGATACACCTCTGTGCAGCAAAAAATGTGCGCCCAAATATGCAAGGAAAGCTTAACGTCGAAAAGCTCCAATCACAACAGTCACTTATCATGCCCGTGCTGGTATATGGCGCAGAAGCATGGACAATGACAACATCCGATGAGGCGGCTCTTGGAGTGTTTGAGAGAAAGATTTTGCGGAAGATTTACGGGCCTTTACGCGTTTGCGACGGCGAGTACCGCAGACGATGGAACGATGAGCTGTATGAGCTTTACAACGACATGGACATAGTGCAGCGAATTAAAATACAGCGGCTCCGCTGGCTTGGTCATGTCGTTCGAATGGACACCGACGCTCCAGCTCTGAGAGTATTCAACTCGGAACCCGCTGGTGGTAGCAGAGGAAGAGGGAGGCCCCCACTGCGATGGAAAAATCAGGTGGAGAAGGACTTGGCTTCACTTGGCGTTTCCAATTGGCGTCAGTTGGCACAGAGGAGAAACGACTGGCGTGATTTGCTGAACTCGGCCAAAATCGCTTAGGCGGTTACAGCGCCAAAAAAGAAGAAGAAGAAGAATTTATTCACAATTCATGCTTGCAATAATTCTTTACCAAGAAAAACGTTTATTACACAATTTTGGAAAATGGGCGGGGCACCGCCCCCTTATGATCACATATAAGTATCTCGGTAACCGTTACACCAATTTGTACCAAACTCGGTATGGTTATTGTGCTTGCACCGTAAAAGAAAAATGTTGAAAATTATTGAATTCGGACTAAATTACATCCACTTTTCATTTAACGGTAAATTTCATAAATGCTTGAAATTTCTATATTTCGAATTTTAAGAACGCTAATTTACTCAAAATTGATATTAAGAACAATCCCTTGAAAAGAAGTAACATTGTTTGGAATTTTGGAAAATGGGCGTGATACCGCCCACACATGACTATATAAGTTTATCTCATTATATCTAACTTACCAAGGTAGTTTTCGGAAAGGTGAAACAAATATATTTAATACTTACGTCGGGTATTTAATGTTCAGCTCCACCCGAACTTAGACTTTTTACTTGTTTTTCTTTAAGCTTTAACATGGAGTCCGATGATCTTTGTTGTGATATTACCACTATATATACCATCACAAGCAAAACTGATCCGAGAACGATACGAAAGAACTTTTATGTCACCAATTGGCGAACTGTCATGACAGCATAAATTTATTAAAAACAAAAACTTAAAAGTTTAATACAGCCCACGACAAAACGGTAGAGCCTCAGTTTTCATTGGACTCAAGTTTTTGCTTCTTTGGTTTCGAGCATAAAATGAACAATATACAAACTGAAAATAAAATTTCGTAAAAATGCTGAAAATAAAATTTCGTAAAAATGCCACGAAAAACTTTCGTAGTCTTGTGTACAACGCACGGAACTTTCGTTCATAATACGAACAAATTTTTCACAACGAAACAAGATTTTACAAACCATTCTTAAATATAGCGAAGGGTGTTTCGTAAGGCATTTTTCGGTATAATTTATGAAAACTTTCGTTCATTTTACAAAACAAATGCGTAAATTACCGAACAAAGCTCTGTACGAATTATTTTTTTATATTGTAAGAAGGCATTCGTAATATTTACGTGTGGTTTTAAAATATGCGAAATCTACAATTCTGTATTCATTTATTTCTTCAGTATTTTCGTGCATAGTACTAATGCAGAAACATGTTTTTTAAATTCGTAAAATATACGAACATTTTCGTGGAATATACTAAATTACAGTTTAATATTTCATCATATTCTTATATACCGCGTGTCATTGCGAAATTACCTGTTGGCTGCTGCGAGATGTATAATATAAATTTAAACGTTTTATAAAGGAATTTGCTGGATAAAAAATACAATAAAAAATTAAATATTAATTTGTGATTTGGTTTTTATAATCATTCGTGTTGTTATCGATTTATCGAAAACATTGCTACCTGTGATTGCTAGCTGGCAAACGTGAGTGAGTTAATTTTAAATGTTTTTTTTTCCTTTTGTTTTGTTGCTTTTTATTGTTGCATATAGAAAAAAATCAAACACTGGTGCGCGAGCGCTGCAACACGTATGAACAGCATTCGAGACACCGAGAATAAATAATCCAAAACAAATATTTGATATTTGACCGCAATACAAATTGCCTGGTGGTTTTCGTTTTGTAAGACTAAAGCTCATTCTTATTTATTTTCTTTCATTAAAATAAATAATTTTTTTTTTTTTAGATTTTCAGAGCCGGATTTCGTTTTATTATTCGGAACCAGAAATTAGGTCCTTGATAACCTCATTGCTTTTTGCAATTTACTTTTGGATAATAGCGTTTGTTTTTTTTTTTATGTTGGCCGGAAACTGGACTCGAACCCAGGCCATGCGGAATGGTAGCACGCACTGTTAACCACTACACCAGAGCGGCCTCTATTCGGAATACAAATTAAAAATAATGAATATTTATTTAATTGTTAACTGTATGAATTCTACTCCAGTGTAAAAGAGAATCAACGGTGTTTTTATTTGGTAACAAAAATTCACCATAAAATTATGGGCGGGTGAATAGCGCATTTCAATTAAAATGTAGCTGTCCTATACAAGTTTTTGGACATTTTAAACAAGTTTGAAAATATTTTATTTTTTATTTGAAGATGAAAAGTATACGCTTACTCACAGGCTATAAAACACATAGCTGAAATGATAACACAGCACTTTCATTATATTTTTATCATAAATGTTAAGCGTTTTTGCAAAACATTTTGTTAAACAAAAATGCTTAAAGTCAAAAGAATGTAGAAAGCCAAAAGCAGTTCTTAAGAAATATCAGTAACACAATGGAAAATAATCTTAAAATGACACTCCAAAAGTCTATTAGGAAAAACTTAGAGGTATTTGGATTGAGATGCAATGAAGATTGGTTCACCAATAAAACCGATATCGCCATCCGCGCGGAGTGTCAGTGGTTATATAGTTAAGACCAAAGACGTGGAAGAGATACTGAAAATATTTAATCGACAGCATACAAAAGTACAATTCACATTGGAAAAGGAAATAGATAACAAAATAGCCTTCCTAGTTATTGAAATTTATAAGAGCGAAAATAAATTGAAAACTAACTGGTATACCAATAGCGTAGCATCATCGAGGATGATAAACTTTCATTCTAATCACCCGTGGGCCCAGAAGAAGAACACAGCAATAAATTTCATCACCAAAGTTTACTGCTTGAGTGATCAGGAGTTCATAGAGGATAATAGGACAAAAATAAAAAACATTCTCTTCAAAAACGCATATCCCAGAGGAGCAATAGAAACACTAATAACAACAGCGATAAATAAAATGAAATGCAATAATAACATAACAATAAATAAAACTAACACGAAAACATACACAGGCGTCGCGTATATACCCAACCAAATGGACAACAAAACATTGGGCAAAATTATTAAAAACAACATATGCTATGTACATAAGCCACATAACACGATCAGAAATATTTATACTAAAACAAAGGACAAAGTTGAAAAGGAACAACTACACAATGTAGAGTACGAAATATCGTGCACAAGAATTGAAGGCGAGGGCTGAAACAAAATATGCATTGGAACAACGAAGAGAAAATTAGGAACCAGAATCACAAACTTGACGCCAAAAATAAATAATATAAAAAACTTTTTTATATACAACGCTTTTATAAATGGACTAAAAAGTAGAAAATAATATTTCTTAGTCCCTTAGAATTTGTTTTTATAACTTTTGATTTTGAAATTTTAGCAAAAGTCGTTATAAACAATTTATGAGATTGAAAATGAAAAGCGTGGGGCGCGCGTATTAGACACCTGATTTGATATGAAGGGTAATATATGTTCATATGTATGTGGATATATGAATAACGACCGCTTAAAATCGATCTCAAATTTGTACATTCTCTGTAGACATTTTAGGTCTGTATTATGTAGTTTGCCTATTGTCAATTAAATATAATGCTTTGTATTGCATGCGCCCCACGCTTTTCATTTTCAATCTCATAAACTGTTTATAACGACTTTTGCTAAAATTTCAAATCAAAAGTTATCGAAACAAATTCTACGCGACTGAGAAATATTATTTTCTACTTTTTAGGCCATTTATAAAAGCGTTGTATATTAAAAAGTTTTTTATATCATTTATTGTCTACTTTTTAGTCTTGTCTGTATAAAATTTTGCAATAGATATTAAAATAATTCAACGATATTAATAGATAAGTGGCACACATGCATTTACATATGTGTGTACATACATCGAGCACCTATTAATTTCATTTAAAGAAATGGTGTGTCGTCCATTTCCGCTGTAGCGTACGTAGTGCATAGATGACATCTACCTCGCCCTATGCACTAGACTTTTAATAGGAACTTTTAAAGAAATGGCGTGTCGTCTATTTCCGCTGTAGCGTACGTAGTACATAGGGCGACATCTAGATGTCATCTACCTCGCCCTATGCACTACAGATGTCGCCCTATGCACTAGACTTTTTTATAGGAACTTAGCAAAGCAAAGGTTTTATGGTGTCGGACACACAACATTGAAAGTTTCTGGATCCACAACATTGAACGTTTCTGGATCCACAACATTGAAAGCCTCTGGAGCCACAACATTGCAAGTTGATAAAAGCGTTGTAATAATAAGAAAAATACCACAGCGCTAGCGCAGCACTTGACCACAAACAATCACACAGCAGATTTCGCCAACGCCAGAATTTTAGACGAGGTAATAAGATCAACGGAAATAAGGTCAATTGACTTTATTTCCCACCCGCCGTGCTGTAACGCAGGTAGATTTAGTTTTTGTATACGTTGAAATAAAACTTTTATCTATTTTACCTTATCTTCTATCTATATTCTATATACATATATATAAGAGGATGTATGTATGTATGTATCTATGCAGCTTATAGACTCCGAAACCACTCAGCCGATTTTGTTAAAATTTCCAGGATAGCTTCATAGAAACCCGGAGAGTGTTCCTGTGAAGTTTGGCTATTTTTTATAGAGTTGCCACCTGTTAGAAAAAAAATTTATTTAAATATGCAAGTAAAGTATTACGGTAGAGATATCAAATGGAAGGTATTTGAGAAAGATATTTAAGAAAATTTACTTAAAAAAATATTTTCATAAGTGTTGCCACCTGGTCAAAAATTGAAAAATAATGAATATCTAATACAATTCACATGAAATATTACAATATGTGTATCAAACTGAAGGTATTGGAGAAAGAGTTACATATTTTTGAGTACAGTCGCCACCTCTTTCAAAAAAACTTAAAGTACATAAATGTGTGTATTAAAAAGTATTTCGCAGGATACGTATCAAACGGGAGCTATTGGGAAATGTTTCTGTCAAGACCAATTATCGTATAGAGTGTCCACGATAAAACGTGCAAAATTATAATTTGGGACGAATGCACCATTGCACATAAGAAATCGCTAGAAGCACTTGACCGAACTCTTCGAGATTTTCGAGGCGCTCTTATACTCCGTTACGGTTGCCAGACGTACTGATTTTATCAGTACGGTACTGATTTTTCAACTCTTGTACTGATTTTATTCATTTCTTCAATCAGTACGCTAATGTCCTGATTTTTAAAAATTTGTACTGATTTGTACTGAGTTTTCAATTCAAACATAATACTTTAGCATTTTCTTAAGGTTTTTACATAACGTTGAAACTTCCTTAAACTGTACTGTAAAAAATAAGAAGAATATAATTTAATTATAGTTGTCATGTTTTAGATAATGTTTGATATGCCCAAGAAATTAATACAACAAAAAGATCAATCGTTTTATGGGCATATCGCCGGGTCGTTACGTACCAGTTGCGATAATGTGATGGAGCTTAAATTATTTAAAAAGAAGGCTGAAATTTTTGTCGAGTGTTAGTTATCTCGAAAATAACTTTCAGTTTAATAACAATAAATTTGAATATGTTATCGAATGGCTTTTGCCTATAACTTACAACTCCTGCATACAAGACATAGAGTTAGATACTCTTTTTAGAGAATTCTTAGTCTTTCAGTTTTTACGTAGTTGAAAAATTATTTAAGACATGATGAGGCCCTTAAAAAGTGGTACTTTTTCACAGTATGAAAAAATATTCAATTTTGTTTTTTTTTTTTTTAAACAAAGAGAGGATGTTAAGAATAAAGTTTGTTTCCTGGCGCAAAGAGAGAAACCGGCTTTTTGAAAGTGGACTTCAAATTAAAAGTAGTTTTAAAATGAAATGTATAAAATTATTTTTATACTTAAACACTGAAAATGGGAATGATCTCATTATTGCTATTCAAAAATGTCACAAATATAAAATAATTTATTGACTCCTGTGTATAATGATGTGTACACTCATATTAAAACGAATAACACTTTTATTTTTTATGAACTATATTTTATTTATATACCAAAATATTGTTAAAAACAAGAACTCTGGCGTTTTAAAGTATTTTCTGTTACT
This sequence comes from Rhagoletis pomonella, assembly GCF_013731165.1. Classification (NCBI taxonomy): domain Eukaryota; kingdom Metazoa; phylum Arthropoda; class Insecta; order Diptera; family Tephritidae; genus Rhagoletis; species Rhagoletis pomonella. The sequence goes on along the minus strand of NW_023458894.1, from coordinate 35,222 downwards.
ACATTCATAATTTTGCTTTGAATAAAAGTGTACTGAAAAGTACTGATTTTTTTAGCATGAAACAGTCTAACGTACTGATTTGGCGCATAAAATATCTGGCAGCCGTATACTCTTTATATGTGATTTTCGTCAAAGATTACTCGTTATACCACGATCAACGCCTGCAGACGAGCTGAACGCGTGCTTAAAGGCATAGCGTCTGTGGAACTATGTTGAAAAAATTACGCTCACAACAAATATGCGAGAGCATTTGCTGCAAGATACGTCTGGCCAAATATTTTCAAAGAAACTTTTTGATATCGGAAACTGTGAAGTTCCTATTGTTCGCACAACAAATAAGATATCATTTCCGTCCAACTTTTGTCAAATGCAGTAGAGCATTCGAGACGTCATCGACTGAGTATTTCCGAACTTAGCGATCAACTACCGAAATACGGAATGGCTCTGCGAAAGTGGAGTTTTAGCTCCGAAGAACGATAATGTTAGTAAATTAAACGGACAAATGGACAAAGATCAAGCTGTTAATTACCGAACTGAATTATTTAATTCTTTGGAGCCACCAGTGATACTTATTCGGAACTTGAACGCGCCAAAGCTGTGCAATGGAACCAGAGTGATAATAAAAAAATTAACACCGAATTTGATCGAGGAACAATCATCAGCGGTAAAGGCGAAGATGTGCTGATTCCACGTAAACCGATGATTTCCAACGATTTACCGTTCGAATTCAAGCGGCTTTAATTCCCTTTGTGTATTGCCCTTTGCAATAATAATAAATAAAGCACAAGGGCAATCATTAACTATCGCGGGTTTGGATTTGAAAAATTCGTGCTTTTCACATGGCCAATTACGTCGCCTGTTCACGAGTTGGGACACCACAAAGTTTATATATTTACACAACAAATGAAAAAACTAAAAATATTGTTTATACCTTAGCATTAAAGTAAATAAAAAGGTATTCAATTTCAAAACTCTAAATACTTGTGTTTTTCTTTGGCGTAGCAACGCGCGCCGGGTATTGCTAGTATTCAATAATACTCTCAATCTGCACACTTTTCACAAAGATGAGATTCTGATATAAAAATCCACCTAAGATTTAACTGTCATCGGTGATATTAATGCTACCTTATATAACGCTTTACAGAAGAATCTACACTATTATAAATTGGAAATCAGAAGTAATATAAGTGATGACAGGTAATAAGTCCCAGATGGTTTCTAAAATCACAAATTATTTTTTGTGCAAATTGCAGATAGACGGTATTAATGAATTTGAGCCCTCGATATTTCACATTTTTATAATTGTAAGTTATTGGAAGATTTCTGCTGTGTTTTGGCAACAAATTGTCCGCAGTAAAAAAGCATATAGTTTGTGTTTCAAAAGTGTGTAAAAACCAATCACTTATCTTACATGATCTCGGTTCCGATATTAAATAATCAATAATTGTTTATACCCTCATTTTGGCACATTGGCTCAAATGTGCCGTCTAATAAATAGTGTCGTCGTTCTCCTTAGCTGCTTTTAAATGATGTCGTCACAAATTGCTGACGGAGATATGAATACAGTGTAAGAAAATTCCTTTGCTATAATTGTTTCCTTATAGAAAGGTTGGTTTCTTTTCCACCTCAGACATTCCGAAACAAAGTTGTTTGTACATCCGACACCACCTACCTACCGGCATGTATTTTGACCCACTGAATCGGAATTTTGAGTCAGTTTGGGCCGTACACCCTTCAATATCAAGTAAATTGTAAAAATAACTAAAATGGGATAAATGGTAATAGAGACAAGTAAAGAAGTATAAGTTCGGGGGAAACCGAACTTTATATACCCGGCGCACGTATCAAATATCGTCGTTTCAACTTTCTCTGAACTACCTTTGCATGATAAGTAGGGGTGTTTAATCGATTTCAAACGTTTTCGATAATATGCAGAGTTAGACATAATGATATAATTGAACCTAGTTAGGTACAAATTGATTAAGTGGTTACCGAGGTACACCGTTGTAATTATAAAGTGGGCGGTGCTACGCCCAATTCCTAAAAGTCTTTAGCAGTTATTTATTGTGAAGAGATTGTTGTAACTATTAACTTGGAGTAAATTAGCGTCCTCAGTTATTGAAATATAATTTATACGGGAAGCGGGCGTAATTTTAGTCCGATTTTAATAATTTTAAACAAATTGCTTTTCCGTACCAAGGTTATTAAGTGCTCCGAGTTTGGTAGAAATTGATATATCGGTTACCGAGTTACTCACGTGTGGTCATAAGTGGGCGGCGCCAACCATTATCCAAAAATTTATAATATTTATATTATAAATAACTTTTTGATAAGTGGTTATTGAAATCATCGATTTTAAGTGAATTAGCTCCAGTAGTAACTGATTTATCGCAGTTTTCGTGTTTCTGTAAATTACCATTATATGGCAGGTGGGCGTGGTTATCGCCCGATTTCAAAGAGTTTCAACAGTAACAGTAACTGATTTATCGCAGTTTTCGTGTTTCTGTAAATTACCATTATATGGCAGGTGGGCGTGGTTATCGCCCGATTTCAAAGAGTTTCAACAGATTTCTTAGCTAGGTCTAGGCAAAGCTCGTACCGAGTTTGGTAAGGATTGGTGAAGTGGCTACTGAGATACGGCATTTCATCATAAGTATGCGGGTTACGCCCATTTTCCAAAAATTTCATGATAGTGTTATTTGTTACCACAATTCTACTCCACATACTAATTTTCAACAATTTTCATCTAATATTTACTGAAATATCGCAGTTTTTGCATTTTTCGAAAATACCGTTATATGGGAAGTGGGCGTGGTTACAGTCCGATTTCGCCCATTTTCAATACCAAACCTACCTTGGATAAAAATTTTGGATCTAAAATTTTGCTCGAGTTATCGTGTACACGGGCAGACGGACGAACGGACAGACAGACATGGCTTAATCTACTTGTCTTTCCATTCTGATCATTTATGTATACATTTGTCCATATATATCTCGATTCGTTTTGGCTGTTACAAACAATCGTTATGCGAACAAAAGTAATTTACCCTTGTGCACAAGTGCGCTCTGGTATAAAAATTTATGAATCTAAACCAAGCATAATTCTTGTGTATTTTGATCCGTTAAATACAAATCTTAAGTGTATTTAGACCATAAACCGTTATAAATCTTACAAAATTGTAAAAAAAACCTTGAAAGATGATAAAAATAGAAAATCGATAGCGATTGAACCAATCGTGCTCACATACCCGTCGTTTTGTGTGTAACGTATACGCCCCGTAGCACCAGACTAAGTCGGCTAATACGTGTACTCGCACATCATAACTTCATTTAAGTCATATAATTTAAAAGTAATTAAATATTGGCGTGAAATATTTTTACACAGTATTCCTTATGCACATATGTATGCATATGTATATAACTTTATTCATATATGTATATAACAATTCTAGAATGAATTTCAATTGTGCCAATAAAAATGGTAAAAGTGGAATTTTAGTTTCTCAAATCATAGTCTTCTTTTATTCAATATAACTTTTTCATTTGGTGGCACACTAGTTTTATAACAATACATTCGTTCGTTTTGGCAAGAACATTTGGCAAGAGCATGATGTATGTATATATATATATATATATAATATAATATTTTGCTATTTTTAACATCTTTCAAAGTTTTCTTAAAATTTTTTTAAGATTTAGAACAGTTTATGGTGTAAATACAGTTTAGATTTGTACTTAACGGATCAAAATAGAAGAATTATGAGAAAGAATTATGCTTGGTTTAGATTCATATTTTTTTTATTACCATTTTAGCTATTTTTGCAATTTACTCGATATTGAAAGGTGTACGGTCCAAACTGACTTAAAATTCGGATTCAGCGAGTCAAAATACATGGTGGCAGGTAGGTGGTGTCGGAGGTACAAGCAACTTTTTTATTTTGTGAGCCGGTGTAATTGTTGCGAAATTTTGACCAGTTTTGACTATTTTTCTTTTATAACAGAATTTTATTATATATTATATTTTTATAACAGAATTTATTTATGTATATAAATCCAAATTTCAAACTTTGTGCAGAAATTAGCAAAATTCAACACAGTTTCATCAAAACAACGTTTACATCAAATTTTCTTAAACTTTTTCATTAAATTTTCTTAAAAAATGTCTGCCGTGCAGATTTAAATTTTAGTATAATAAAGTGTACCTAATCTTAAAGTTGCTTAAAAATTCCATTCACTTTTGATATTTTTTTCTGACCATGTCACGCGTTTCTTCCTTACAAAGCATATTCGAAAATTGTTTTTACAGCGTGGCGACGAATAACTGTTACCCAGGTTTTTTGAGAAATAAAAGGGTCCTTTATAGATTTTGCGAAAAAATGTAGTTTATTGTTAATTTTCCACAGATTTTACTTTGGTTGTATTAATTAGTTTTTAAATTTTAATCCTTATTTACATTTGCCAGCAGTGTAAACTTTGAGAGAAAAGTTCATTTGGCACGCAGATCTTCGTCAGTTGATTTAATCCATATCTTCTGTAACCATAGGCTAATTATCTTCATTTTGAGTCCCTTATACTCCAACTTTTTTTCCAACATAAGGCCTCATACTCAAAAATCGAATATACTCGGAACTGGTTACTAGGACGGCCATTCATTCGACCAACCTTATACAGTTTTTTCTTTTTTTGTTTTTTATTTTAACAAAGCCTATGAAAAAATACACCTGAAAAAGACTTGCGTGCCAAATGAACTTTTCTCTCAAAGTTTAAACTGCTGGCGAATGTAAATGAAGATTAAAATTAAAATCTAATTAATGCAACTAAAGTAAAATCTGTGGAAAATTAACAATAAAATACTTTATTTCGCGAAATCTATAAAGGACCCTTTTATTTCTCAAAAAACCGGGGTAACAGTTATTCGTCGCCACGCTGTATATGGCAGTAAACGCACAACGGCATCAGCAAAAAAAAATTTAATCAACACGATTTCCTTGCCACTTCAAACGTCCATTTTATTATACTAAAATTTAATGGGCTTTAAAATTGCATACCTAAACTTTTTCTCCATTTTCGATAGACGTTCTCTTTTTAATTTTTGCTCATAGATATGTACGTACTACATAGGAGCAATATTTTCGCATCTGTTAGTAACTGCTGTAATCAATAAATGCTGGTAGGTACAAAGAGCAAGCAGGATTATACTCAACCCTGTGTATGTATTCCTTTTGTTATCAACTTTTTTTTTCTTTAGAATTGTTGTTGTGATAATAACCATGCTAATGCATAAAATCTGCAGTGCATAATTAAAAACCGCCCAAGCACAAAAATATGCATATTTAGATATGTATGCACATATGTATACGCAAACACATGCATGTACATTACTTACATTCATATGTATTTAATTTTGTAGGTACACACTGTGCACTACACAGAATATGCCCGACTATGAGTGGGGGGACAACAAATCTGGAAAATCAATAAACCGCCAGGTCTATGGGGGTATTAAACTCTGTTTGTATTGAACTCTGTTTGTCCCTTGCCTTTTTGGTAAATTCAAGAAAATCCGATGAGGGAGAGGCGTAACTATCTTCATAGAACGATGCATTTATTAGTGATACAGTTTTTAAAAGCTTGCAAATCTACGCCTATGCAGTTTTAACAACTAAAGAGGAAGAAATTCGATGTGCTGGGTGTTTTCACGATGCTCAGAAAATTGAAGGGACCTACGTTGCTTTAGCAGTGCTTACTATACTAATGTATTTCCTCATTTTTGGTATTTATTTAAAGTATCTGGTATTTTTTTAAATGTATGTAAAGTAGAGGGCCCAAGATGGGATGTTGAGATTCTCTCAAGCACGGCAGATTAACATAATATTCTGACGGGATACCTTGCACCCTGCTGAGCACATACAATATCTAAGCCCTCTATGCAGGGCTGCGTGTGCTGAGAGACTTAACGCGCTACGATTGAGCATAAGGAAGCTGTATCTAGTATCGTCCATTTGTCGAAATTTTACATTTTTTTCATACACTTTTGAATTTTGCTTGTCACCAATATTGATCCCTTTATGTGATTTTGAAGTCCACGAAAGTTATATCGAATTTACTGGAAAATTTAAATCCAAACTCCTTCAGTAGCTTTCGAAATTAGACCGAGAAAGGAACCTGGAATTTCATTTATAAAAAAATATGCGTAAATATTTATGTCTGGGAAGTTGGCATACGGTATGACGCAAAACGAAAAAAAGTTGTTCTGAGTAGCCTTCCAATAGTTCTAGAGTTCTTGAAAAGGGGAAAAAAAGTTCTGGATAGATTCACGCAGCATACGACATGTGGCAAAAAGGCAAATAAAAAGTTGTTCTGAGCAGCTTTTCA
>NW_023458894.1:24683-28747 GCF_013731165.1 Rhagoletis pomonella | reverse complement strand
TGTCTGTCCGTCCGTCCGTCTGTCCGTCTGTGCACACGATAACTCGAGTAGAAATTGAGATATCTTAACGAAACTTGGTACGTGAACTCCTTTTGGGAGTAGGACGGATGGTATTGAAAATGGGCGAAATCGGACAATAACCACGCCTACCTCCCATATAACGGTAATTTTCAGAAAAACGAAAACTGCGATATTTTAGTAACTACTGAAGATAATTCACTCAAAATTGATATTTGCAATGAGTTTTAGACGAAAAATAAGAATATTACAAAATTTTGGCAAATGGGCGTAGCCACGCCCACTTATGGTTACATGTATATATCTACACCAATTTCTTCCAAACTTGGCACAGTTGTTGGTCCGGGTACAGCATACCAAATGGCCGAAAATTTCTAAAATCGGACAATAACCACGCCCACATCCCATATAACGGTAATTTTGAGAAATACAAAATCTTCGATAAATCAGTAAATAATGAAGCTAATTTATTCAAAATTGATGGTTGCAACAATTCTTTACCAAGAAATACGTTTATGACAAAATTTTGGAAAATGGGCGTAGCACCTCCCACTTGTGATCACATATATGTATCTCGCTAACCGTTCTAGCAATTTGTACCAAGCTCGGTATGGTTATTGTGCTTGCCACATAAAAGCAAACCGTTGAAAATTGTTGAAATCGGACTAAAATTGAGGCCGCTTTTCATATAACGGTAAATTTCAGAAATGCTTGAAATTTCAATATTTCGAAATTTAATGACGCTAATCATGTAGCGGTAGCTTTCGGAAAGGAGGAAAACATATATTTAATACTTGCGCCGGGTATTTAATGTTCGGCTCCGCCCGAACTTAGACTTTCTTACTTGTTTATTTATTATTACCTTCCTTTTATTAGCTCGGGATGTAACTATGTAATATTGATGCGCCTAAAAGATGCAGCGATTTCTATTCTCAAGTTACATACCTGATGACAGTACGAATGGCAATTATAATAGGGAGGTTTTAGTTTTTAAACTATAATTTTATTTTATTAGAATTTTGATTGGTAATAGCAAAAATATGGTTCACTATGCTCTAAAAAAATCTGTGAGAGATATGACAATTTTTGGTCAATATCTTAGGCTCGCCCAAGTCCATCAAAGTTCAATATGGTCAAAAAATAAAAATTAATAAATAAATTAAGTAATAAATTTTTTTACTAAAATTGCATTAATCTTCCAAAGTATTAGTCCTACATAATTAGGTATATGGACCTTTTTTGTAGAGAATCGAAGTTAGCTAAAAAAAAATTTTTTTTTAGTATTTGAACTTTGATGGACTTGGCCGAGCCTAGGATATTGACCAAAAACTTTCACATTTCACACAGATATTTTTTAGAGCATAATGAACCATATTTTTATAAGCTTTTATTTAACTTGGCCATCCCGCGCAAATCGCGGAAATTTCCAAATTGATTTTAAACTGACTTCCCAACAAGTTAGAGACTTGAAATTTCAGCGTAGTTCCAATCACGATGACACTGCAATTTAAAATGGAAATGAATTCTCCATATGGTCCAGGGGTCTTGATTCAAAGGCGGTCAAAAAATAGTAAGATTTATGGCTAACAGAGCGTAATTTGCCAAAGAACGTAAAACCACCATAAAATTGTTAAAGCTGCCGACGCGCCGCGGCGGTAGAGCAGCAAAGCTATTCCTAGTCTATATATGAACCTCGTTGTAGGCATCATATCAAGGAGATACAATAAAAGACTCCAGATGTGCCCCGCCAGAAGAAGTTAAATATTGCGCCTAAATATATGCCATGCTACAGCGGAAATGGACGACACGCCATTTCTTGAAATAAAATTAACTGCTGCTATATGTACATATGTATGTTTATACAAAACGTAAGCAAACAACATTTTTCTTGCCAAGTCTTCTGTTCTCTTTCATTGCAAGTTGAATTCTTTTAATATCTATTGCAAAATTTTGTACATAAAATAAAATAACACTTTTTAATATACAACGCTTTTATAAATGGACTAAAAATTATAAAATAAAATAATGTAAAAAAAATATTTTTTAAAAACAAGCTTTTATTTAACCTGTACAATCAAATGAAGTAGTGTAACAAAAGATTTTTTAGCAAGAAAATTTTGTCAAAACTGCACTAAAATGAGTAAAATAAAATAAGTTTTTACAGCACGATCTGGACACCAAAATCAAAACTAGACTGAAAATTGCGCAGTTGTCGCCATACGCAACACAAATCATTTTCCAAAAATATAACCATGAGCAAAATATCAAAACTATTTTGATTTTAGCGCAATAGCTCCAATTTAGTACAAACAACTCCATACACCACACAAACGACCGAAGCAAGCCCGATATTGCGCAATGTTTTTGTGTGGTTTAGGGGTCCTATAACAGCGGCGTATGCAAAGAAATTTCGGGTTGTATTTCCCTTTTAAGAGTACCAAATCAAACTTTTAAATAAATATCTACATATAAAATTTTAAGACTTTAAATAGCAAGAAAAAAATATTTGCCCTTAAACAATAATATTATTCATAGTATTCAAAAATTCATTTCTGCCAACTAAAAGTATCAAAGTGGGGCATTTGTGAACAAAAAAGTATCAAAGTATCCAATCCTAAAATTTAGAAAAAAAAGTATCAAAAATGATACAATTGTATCAAAATGGCAACGCTGGTGGCCGAAAAAGTCTGCAGTGTGCGCGTAGAAGGGCGCCTTGCTGATCAAGCAGTCGGCCGATAGTTGCCAGACTTTCTAGTTTGAACGCAATCGGGATCAGTGTGTCCAGATTGTTAAAAAAAAAGCGCAATTGAATTGATTGTTGAAAAAAAAATCGCCAAAAATCGGCAATTTTTTTCTAATAAAATTCATTAAATCGATTTAACAAATATTTTATTTTAAAAATGAGATCTTGTTATAATATAGTTTTTAAAACCAAAAACGAATATAATACCTTCTCTTTTATAATAGAGATGTACAACCAATTTTCTTTTTAAATACGCATACTTTTAAAAAATATTTGTTTGAACACATTTTGCAATAGTACTGCGTTATTATTAAACTTATTATAAGTCATATTAATTGATTAATCGCACAATCCGCTTTTAATCGCTCGGCTCTAAAAATAAAATAAAAACCTATAATAAGGCGAGATCAGCTATTTCTAAATTTTTTTCAAAATCACCTATAGTGTATGAATCATTTACATTTCTGTTGTTGTCATATATTGAGCTATTCAACCTTGATAACATACTTTTGATATTAGAAACGTTTTGCAGCAGAAACTACTAGCCTTCATATAACACTTTATTCGAACTATTGAATTAAGGCTTTTCAACCTCATCCTATTTCGAATCTTAGTTTTTGTTGAATTCGTTACGGAAAAAAGGAGCTCAACAAAAGCGTGTGAGTGCGCCAAGGATAAAAATATGAAGGCTACTTTACTTATATTTCCAAACATTTTATTGCCTGTTGCGGTTTTCACGCCGTAAGCAATTATCCCAAATTCTTCAGAGTCGGATGGAATGGTTCTGAAAAAAGTTATTCCATGGGAAAGTTAAAGATTTAGATATTCAGTTTCCGCTGCTTTTCTTTCCTACAAAGTCAAATAGTGAATTGGCAGGTCCTTGAAACTCGCCCTCTTCTGATTCACACACTTTTCTGGTGACAAAATCAAAGCTTTTTTAAAAGTATTTAATTGACTAGGTAATCGTTTCAAAATTTTTCGATTAGGGTGATTAAAAATTTTTGACAGTTTTTAATATGCTTCTTAAGTCAAGTTTATCACGCAGTTAATTAACCTCTTCTGTAAAAGTATCGTGGAAAACTAAGTTTCGTATATTTTTTTAATTGGAAAAAATTTATTTGAATGGAAAAAATCGCCAAAAATCGCTAATGGCGATTTCCTAAATTTTTACGCGCAAATATCCAAAAAAAATCGCCAAATTGGCGCGAAATCGCCAAATCTGGGCCCAATTGCACCAACGACTTATCACTTTACTACTTTTGGATAAGCCTTTTTATTGAAAAGTAAAATTGATAAGTGTTGC
>NW_023458894.1:24178-24583 GCF_013731165.1 Rhagoletis pomonella | reverse complement strand
TTTTTGATAAGTCGATTTGATAACCATTGCACAGCCAATTTCTTTTGATTTTCAAATAGAGAACTTTTCCAATAATGTGCTTAGCTAAAATGATTACCGTTTCTCAATGGAAAACGAAAGTTTAGCAAACGCAGGTGCGATTTGATAAAGATTTTCAATTTATCTTTTTTTTTACTATGTCGCGCGCACAAAGCAAAGCCAATAAATTGGCTGCCTTAAAAATTATTAAGGAAAAAAGTAATTCCGTCTTGACTATCATATGTATGTAAATAACTATACTTTTCTACATTTAAGGATTATTTATTTGGATCTTTCCAAAATAATTCAGTAACAAAAATACATAAACCACATTGCATTAATTGAATGACTTATGTACCGGTTAACAAATTGGTACTCAGTAGCCTT
>NW_023458894.1:17530-24078 GCF_013731165.1 Rhagoletis pomonella | reverse complement strand
TGTACCCGGACCAACAACTGTGCCAAGTTTGGAAGAAATTGGTGTAGATATATACATGTAACCATAAGTGGGCGTGGCTACGCCCATTTGCCAAAATTTTGTAATATTCTTATTTTTCGTCTAAAACTCATTGCAAATATCAATTTTGAGTGAATTATCTTCAGTAGTTACTAAAATATCGCAGTTTTCGTTTTTCTGAAAATTACCGTTATATGGGAGGTAGGCGTGGTTATTGTCCGATTTCGCCCATTTTCAATACCATCCGTCCTACTCCCAAAAGGAGTTCACGTACCAAGTTTCGTTAAGATATCTCAATTTCTACTCGAGTTATCGTGTGCACAGACGGACAGACGGACGGACGGACAGACAGTCACCGCTTAATGTGAACAAAGTTATAATACCCTTGTGCACAAGTGCGCTCGGGTATAAAAACCGAAAGCAATAAAATTATTCAGAAGTTACTTAGATATGTGAAATATTAAAACATGGGTGTCAAGCAAAAGTAAGTGGAGAGCTTTACTTTGAGCAGCCAGACTATTTTTGGGGTTTTTAAAAAGGGTTGCCACCTGTTTTAAATCTATGGTGGTCAAACGATAGATGTCTAAGAATGTTTCAGTATAAAAATATTTTCAAGAGGGTTGCCACGTAACTGAAGTGTAATTTAGTTCAACTATACACAAGGTGTATGAAATAACAATATAAGGGTGCTAAACTAAAGAGCGTAAAGAAATCTTTAGAGTGTTTTTGAGGCGTTTAAGGAGGATTTCCACGTGTTTGAAAATATTCAAATAAATTACTTATATTTTAAATGCATTTTGATTTGTGATTTTTCAGCTAAATAATATGCTTCGGGATTTTTGGGACTAACTCGGAATTTTTGGGACTATTTCGATATTTTCGGGGTTCTCGGGAATATATCGGGATTTGTGGGACTATTTCCATATTGTTGGGGCTATTTCGGGTTTCGCGAGACTTCCTCGAGATTTCCTCTCGGGGGTTCTCGAGATTTTTGGACTATTTCGGGTTTTCCGAGAATTCTTCGGGATTTTCTGGACTATTTCGGGTGTTTCGAGACAACTTCGGTATTCTCAGGGTTATCGGGCCCATATCGGGATCTACGGGACTACTTAGGGATTTTTGGGACCAATTCGTTTTTTTGGGTACTATTTCGGGTTTTTCGAGACTAGTTCGAGATTTTCGGGGTTCTCGGAGCTATTTCGGGATCTCAGGGATTTTTAGGACCAATTAGGAATTTTTGGGCTTATTTAGGGTTTTTCGAAACTACTTCGAGATTTTCGGGGTTCTCTGGCATATATCGGGATTTCGAGACTATTTTGGTATTTTTGAACTATTTCGGGATTTTCAGGACTATTCCGGGTTTTTCGAGACTACTTCGAGATTTTCGGCGTCCTCGGGTTTATATCGGTATCTTTGGAACTACTTCGGGATTTTGGGCTATTCCGGAATTTTTGGGACTATATCGGGAGTTTCGTGATCTTGGATATTTCCCGGGATTCTGGAGACTATTCCGAGTTTTTCGAAAATAATTCGAGATTTTCGGGGTTCTCGCTACTACATCGGGATCTTCGGGACTACTTTGGGACTATTTCGGGTTTTTCGAACCTAGTATTTCGAGATTTCTTCTTGATTTTCAGGACTATTCCCGGCTTTTCGGGAATACCTGGTATTCTCGGCTCTAAATCGGGACCTGCGGGACTACTTCGGGATTTTTGGGACCAATTCAGAATTTTTGAGACAATTTCTGGTTTTTGTCCCTACTTCGGGATTTTCGGTGTTCACGGGATTATATCAGGATTTTTGGACAATTTCGAGATTTGCGAGTCTACCTGGGGATTTTCAAGACTTCTTCGGGATTTACGAGACTTCTTCGGGATTTTCAGAATTTTTAGGATTATTTCGGGTTTTTCGAGACTACTTAGAGATTTTCGGAATTCTGGGCTCTAAATCGGGATCTGCGGGACTACTTCGGATTTATTCGACTTTTTCGGGATTTTCGAGACTTCTTCGGTATTTGCTGGACTAATTGGATGTTTTCGGAACTGTTCCGGGTTTTTCGAGACAACTTCGAGATTTTCGAAGTTCTCGGGACCAAACCGGGATTTCTTCGGGATTTTTGGAACTGATTCGGAATTTCGGAGACAAACAGGAGCAATCCTGGAAAATCAGGATGTCTGGCAGTCCCAAAATTTCCCAAAATAGCCCAAAAATTCCGAAGTAGTCCCGAAGATCCCGATATATTTACGAGAACACCGATAATCTCGAAGTAATCTCGAAAAATCCGAAATAGTCCCAAAAATCCCGATATATTCCCGAGAACCCCGAAAATCTCGGAAGAAGTCCCAAAAATACTGAAGTAGTCCCGAAGATCTTGTTTTAGAGCCGAGAATCCCGAAAATCTCCACGTAGTCTCGAAAAACCCGGAACTGTCCTGAAAATCCCGAAGAAATTTCGAAATAGTCCAACAATCCCGAACATATCGAATTTGTCCCAAAAATTCCGAAATAGTCCCAAAAATCCTGAAAATCTCGAAGTAGTCTCGAAAAACCCGAAATAGTCCCAAAAATCCAGAAGTAGTCCGCAAGATCCCGATATATTCACGAACCCCGAAAATCTCAAAAAACCCGAAATAGTCCCAAAAATCCCGATATATTCCCGAAAAGCCCGAAACCCTCGGAAAATTAAATCTGATTAAGTTGTCTAGTTTGTCCGAATTTGAAACCAAACACCAGTTATAGTAATTATTTTGTGTTTTATGCTTATAAAAAGCACATAATATAAAAAAAAATTTAATTATTGTTATTAGTAATACATAAACTGGGAGCTTTTACAACCCAGCGCACATGTGCAGAGGGATATTAAAACCTAGTTTGTAAAATGTTTTTAGTATAGATCTTAATGAAAATGCATACCACATTGCTTAGATTTATGAGGATACCCGACTTAGGCATACCGGATTAACTTGCTTTGTGTGCGCAGGAAAGTTACAGCATGAATTAATTAATCACCAAACCTACTCAATCAAATTAAGAGTTAATGATTAAAAATTAATTTTTTTAATCGCAGTTACGATTAACCGTTTAGTCAGATTAAAATTAGTCATGATTAACTGTAATCAGATCAGAAGAAGAAGAACTGTAATCAGATTGAATTCAATCGAATTAACTAACTGATTAAAAAATCAATCGATTAGTGCCAACATTGATTTCACATAAATATCTCTATACCAAGTTCTAGTTCTCTCCCACAAATACTTCCAGAGATATATATGTAATATGAAACTTCCAATTTATATGGGAGGGGCCTTGAGTTATCGGAAGTACTTTCAGTCTAAGACTATCCTTGCGAAATCCGTAGTACGTGTACCAAATTTCGTTTTGATCGGGAAACCGGTTAAGGAAGCAGGCTATTTTTCAATCCAGGTCATAAACCATCTGTGGGCAAAATTTCATTATCAAACAGGTGGTTATTCTTAAAAAAGTAGCCTATTTTCCAATCTAGGTCATAAGCTATGTGTGTGCAAACTTTCACTCAAATCAGTCCAGTCATTTCCGCGTATTACTTTAATTAAACTTTTCTAACAGGTGGAAACTTTAAAAAAAATAGCCTATTTTCCAACGTAGTTCATAAGCTCGCCGTGTGCAAAATTTCATGCAAATCTGTTCAGTCGTTTCCGCGTATTAATTTAATTAAACTTTTTAACAGGTGGGAACTCTCTCAAAAAGGTAGCCTCTTTTCCACCGTAGGTCATAAGCTATCTGTTTGTAAAATTTCAACAGGTGGCAACTCTTAAGAAAAGTAGCCTATTTTCCAATCTAGGTCATAAGCTATCTGTGTGCTAATTTTTATGCAAATCCGTTCAGTCGTTCCCGCATATTAAATAAATTAAACCTTTTTAACAGGTGGAAACTCTTAAAAAAAACAGCCTATTGGCTAATCTGGCCCATAAGCTATCTATGTACAATTCCGCAAATCCGTTCAGTCGTTTCCGCGTGATGGTTTCCCAAACATCCAAACATACAAACTTTCACATTTATAATATTAGTAAGAAGTAAGATAGTAAGATAAAAAATACTGGAAAATTGTGCTACTGAAAAAAAATTTGCCAAAATAAGTTTTTGCAGTTAAATAAATGACTATAAGTGATCGTAGGGTCAAGATGAAGGGATGGTATTTTTAGGGATTGTAGTCGAAAGTTCAATCAAGTTCATTTAAGGCTTAGTGATTATATTACCTTTTGTTGAATTGCGGTAGGTATTCAAACTTCGCCAAAATCAGTTTTTTCTGTTAAATAAATGACTTTAATAGCCCTGTTATGTATGGCGACTGGTGTCTAGTTGCTAGTCTAGTAGCCGTGGCAACCAGTATCGTACTTTGTATCATGTCTAGCGATTAATCTCAGTATACAGACAACATCCTAATTTACTTTCCTTGAATGTACATTTCGACGTAATTGGCAATTGCTCCAATGTGTTTAGCAATTTATGTCAACAAATAAAAAAATTGTCATAAGCGGGAAACTAAAAATTGCGCTACTAGACTCAGTAGCAGACGAACAGTAGCCAGTTCTCATACGTAATGCGAATTTTAGTATATGGTTGACCATTGGCTATCAGTCGCCATACAAAATAGGGCCATAATTGACCATCAAGTCAAGGTGTAGAGATGGTATCCTGGTCAAGGGCAGGATGGTAGAGATAGTAGTCAAGACTTCTAGATTTAATCTAGGCCTAAACGTATGTTACCGGACGTAGCAACATATCGTATTTATTGTTGATAGAGAGAGAGAGAGAAGCAACGTCAACGTCACCGTCATGCAGTGGTGAGTTTTTATTAACACGAAAATCTCATAAGGTAGATCGTGTCAGCGTCAACGTACGTTTACGCTACGTCGTTGACTCCTAGAGCCTTAAGCGGAAGGTTTTATCACCTTTTGTTTCTTTGATAGAGTTTCTAAAATATTACAAAAAGGCAATTTTTCGACCTCGTTTTTCTCAAATTCTGCAGCTGATGGAAACTTTATACTTATAGATTCGTAATCAGAACAAAAAAGTCCATAAAAAACAGCTTTAACATTTGCCGGACCAAAATTTTTTTCCATTTTGGTTGGCCTCTTTAATCCTAGGATAAAAATAAGTAGCAAGTTAAAAATTTTCGACGCTACTTCCAGGTCAATTATGCTTTATGGTGCGCAGATATGGGGTGTTGATAAATATAAGCGAGTCCGTTTCTTTCTAATCTTTCTTCCTTCAAACACCGTTTATCCTCTTCTTCTTATCTTTCTTCCTTCAAACACTCTAAATGGGGATGAGACGATACCATGCCAAGTTAATCATCCTCTGGGAATCCTAAGCTCCGAATAATAAAATTTAATAATGTAGGAACTGAAAATAAATACAACTCCGTTACATAGCAGAACTATAAGTTTAATGATGAATGGTATTTACACAGATACATATACATTGGAAAAGATTACCAGTTAATTTTATTTAAGAAAACATTTATTAATAGAATATTTCAGCGAAAAAAGGCTTTTTTTGTTGTACTTCCCAAGAATAGAAGTTTTTCCAAATGTTTGCCAATCAACCGATTTCTTGACGAGGTTATTGTTGCTCCTGCTTTCGAAAACAATCTCCCGCAAGGAACAGATGTTGCAACTATATGTGAATATGATCGTGCTTGCTTATATAACAAAGGAAACGCAGTTTTCAGCTCCTCCCACTCTTCTAATGGGTTCGACTTCAGGAGGATGCTGGGCTGGATAAAAAGGAAACGTATTTTTTCATTTAGAAAAATTTTTGGAGGTCGCGCTAGTCGGTTTTTTATAAAAACGCTGATGTTTAAATTTTTTTTATTTTCGTGACATGTTAAAGTGCAGCTAAAAATGTTGTTTTTACATGTAATTACTCAGGTTTTATTGGGGAATATTCCCTTAATTACAAACCTGTCATGGACAGTTAGAATGAGCCTAGTGCCCGAAAATATGCTTTCGAAAAAAGACTGCTATATTAAAACGTTGATACTGAACGTTTTAAGCATTTCCATGTTTTCAAACTCATTACCAGGGGATTTCTGGGGTCGCTGATTACGCATCTGATGCCAGTTTTTCAAAATTCAAACTTGCGGATCCAAAATGGCGATCAATTTGAAAAAAAAAAATAGCTGGATTGGAAGTCAATTTTTAAAATTCAAAATGGGGGATCCAATTTTTCTATCAAATTCTTAAAAAATTACTAAAATTAAAACGTTGATACTGAAAGTTTTAACCATTGTCATGGGTTGAAATTTGTTACCAGTGGGTTTCTGTATACGAATCTGATGTGAGCAGATTTTCAAAATTCAAAACGGCGGATCCAAATCCAATCACTTTTATTTTATTGATCGCCATATTGGATCCGCCATTTTGAATTTTCAAAATTTGACATCAGATTTGTAATCACCGACCCCAGAAACCCCCCCCCCGTAACGAGTTTTAACTCATGATAATGCTTAAAACGTTCAGTATCAACGTTTAAATTTTAGTCATTTTT
>NW_023458894.1:16348-17430 GCF_013731165.1 Rhagoletis pomonella | reverse complement strand
GGTCTCGGAACTATTTATAAAAGAAAAAACTCCTAAATTTATAAAAAAAAGTACTTTAAGGCTTTTTGCTTTCACGAATTTTCATTCGTTCAGTTAAGGCTTTTTAAAAAGAGGCATAAGTTCGCTAGTTTTTGAGTTGCGGGAATGCAAAACACCAAATTCCGAAAAAAATGTCATTTAGGCCTTTCTACATTTCATCAACGATAAGTATGTATATCAATACATAATCCTTAATTACAAAGTTTTTCGATTCGATTTCGATAGGTTTGTAAAAGTTCCCAGTTTATGTATTACTAATACCAATAATTATAATTTTTTTATATTATGTGCTTTTTATAAGTGTAAAACACAAAATAATTACTATAACTGGTGTTTGGTTTCAAACTCGGACAAACTAGACAAATTAATCAGATTTTATTTTTAATTGGATTAACGATTAATATTTTAAATTAGTTAAAAGTAATCGCAGCCAGCGATTAACTATTAAAAAAATGTTATCATTAATCGTACAGTTGATTACGACTAATTAATTTTAATCGTCAAACGCGATTTACATTTTAATCGTTAATTTTTAATCGTTAATCAGATTAACAGTTTGCCAAAACTGTGTGAAATCATGTTCATATTGACGGAGAAAAATGGACGTTTTTGGAAAAGAGGCGTAGCACCTCACATGCTGACTGAAAGTTTCATATTGCATATCTCTTCAAATGTTTGGAGTAAAGCACTCAAGCTTGGTATGGAAATACATACCGCTAGCTTAGAATGAAAAGTTGCTAAGTCCACTTTTTATGAAAACTCATATTTTGATATGAGAGGCTAGAGAAATTGAGTATGCATCGTTTCGAAAATTATAAAGGTACTTATTTTATTTTTTCCTCTTCATAAAGAAAATTTGCTAAGTCCAAAAGAAGCACCACAAATCCGATAAGGCCAAAATAATACGAGATCCTTTAATAAATATCGAATCCTTCTGGTTTTTATGGAGCTTTGCTTTGCTTTAAACGCGCAAATTTTTGTTTCAAAGTCTTGCGAAATAAATTTCATTAAATGGATAAGGGAGAGCCGGGTTCGGCCTTATA
>NW_023458894.1:9595-16248 GCF_013731165.1 Rhagoletis pomonella | reverse complement strand
AAAAATGACTAAAATTTAAACGTTGATACTGAACGTTTTAAGCATTATCATGAGTTAAAACTCGTTACGGGGGGGGGGGGGGGGTTTCTGGGGTCGGTGATTACAAATCTGATGTCAAATTTTGAAAATTCAAAATGGCGGATCCAATATGGCGATCAATAAAATAAAAGTGATTGGATTTGGATCCGCCGTTTTGAATTTTGAAAATCTGCTCACATCAGATTCGTATACAGAAACCCACTGGTAACAAATTTCAACCCATGACAATGGTTAAAACTTTCAGTATCAACGTTTTAATTTTAGTAATTTTTTAAGAATTTGATAGAAAAATTGGATCCCCCAATTTTTAATTTTAAAAATTTGACTTTCTACTGTTATTTATTTTTTATAAATTGATCGCCATATTAGATCCGCCGTTTTAAATTTAAAAAAATTTACTTCAGATTCGTAATCAGCAACTCAAAAAACTACCGAGTGCCGAGTTTCGAACAAATCCACTAATTTTAAAATATGTATCGCCATATTGGTACCGCCATTTTGAGTTTTGAAAAACAGACATCAGATGCGTAATTAGCGACCCCAGAAACCCCCTGGTAACGAGTTTGAACCCATGACAATGCTTAAAACTTTCAGTATCAACGTTTTAGTTAATTTTAGCAGTCTCTTTACGAAAGCATATTTTTCGCCACTGGGCTCATTGTAACTGTCCAAGATAGGTATGTAATTAAGGTGATATTCCCCAATTATACCTGAGTAATTACATGTAAAAACAAGATTTTTAGCTGCACTATAACATGTCACGAAAATAAAAAAATTGAAAACATCAGCGTTTTTATAAAAAACCGTCTAGCGCGACCTCCCAAAAATTTTTTTTTTTTAAATAAAAAATACGTGTATCTTTTTTCTCGCAAATAAGAATATTTTGATGTAGCGGTTATGAATTTCCAAAAAGAGCGTTTGTTTTTAACCACTCTAATATATATCGTCCGCTGTTGTGTAGTGGTAGCAGTGCGCGCTTTCACTCGTCAGCACCTGGGTTCAAGCCCTGGTCAAAGCAACATCGCTAAACAAAATATAGAAAAAGGAAGTTTTTCTTAAGCGCCTTTTTTCATAAATAATTTTTATGCGTCTTTTTTCGCCGTCGAAACACTAGCACGCCTTTATTGGTGTCTAGTGACGATATGTATACACATTTTCTACAGACTGGAATCGAAGGTAGCGTTTAATCAACTCTTTTTCTTTATTTCGTTTCTTCAATAACTTAGCTATTTGCCCCTACCTTTAGTATTGCCCGCTAATATTTACAGCGCGAAGAATAATAGAGTTACTCAGTGACTATTACGTAGCGTTAAAACGTCTGTACTGAACATTCGTCCACTTTACACTTCCACTCGAACAATTGGCCGTGTAAACGTTGCAAACCCTCGACTTTGGTGAAACATTTGGATCGTGTATACTTTGCATTATGTCGACTTTGGCGCTTTCTCGCGGTTTTCGCTGGCAATTAAGTTGCCAAAAAGCACAGGGCTATCATATTAAAATCAGTACATTTCAGTACTAGCTAGTTTTATCAAACACACATTAAACTAAAAATAGAAATCACATTTATTTTTGCATATTTGGTTACATTTGTATGTGTACATACAAACAGTGCCGCAAATATAAATAGGGAAGAGACATCTTATCATTCTTTGTCTGTATCCCTTTCGTTTATTTAATGTTTATTATTTGTTTATGAAAGTGTAGCTCGTTATCGAAAAAACATATAAATTAAATTTCAAACTGTGTAAAAAAATTTGGAAAACTCGACAAACTTTCGTCAAAATTTTGGGATTTAAATTAGATTTATTATAAATATTCTGAGTATACAGTTGCAAATTTAAAGTAGGTAGGACCTACCGTTGATTTTTGTTAATTTTTTTTGATTTTTTTGAAGGTGCTACTCAGTTTCTCCACATAAAAAAATTGTCGAACATACATATGTATGGAAGAAAATTACCAAAAATCAACGGTAAGTCCTAGCTCCTTTAAACGTGATACAAACTGCATACTCGAAAAATTCTTAAAAAATTGATTAAAAAGTTAGAAATTTTGATGAACATTTGTTTAAATTCGTCGAATTTTTAAAAATGTTCTATAAAGTTTGAAATTTTGATTTAAATGGTTTTTTTAGATAGTAAGCTATTTTAACTTGCTAAAATGTCTATTCCCTATTTACATTCTCACCACCGTATACCAGGGCCGGCTGCAGGATTCCTCTTTAGGGTGGGTTTTATGCAAAGTCATTCGTAACAACCAAGAACATCTTTGTTTTATTTAGAGTACTTAGCATATTGTATTTAATTGTGAATATAGTTTAGCAAAACTCAAAGAAAAGTCACATCCAATTATCCGAGGTATAGATAGAAATTATTTTAATACTGAATTAACATTTGGTTTGTTCCACACGAGCCCGCGGTAATATTGGTAATAGAGAGCGAATACCTTCCACTTTTGGATCGTAAATGTCTTCTTATTCCTACCCGAAACAGCCCGGACTTTTTTTCCGGACAGAATGGTGCAAGAAGTTAATTTGAAATTTTGTAAAATACAAAAATGAATAGAAAAATGGATGGAAATAGCACTAACACCCCTATTCTACAATTCTTTGGTATTCGCTACGAATGCTAGAAATCGTAGAAATAGTATGCTGCAATCCGAATCGTATTTTCGAACTTTCGAAATTCGAAACAATGACATGCCCAAAAACGGACGAGTAAGCTTTTTTGCGTAATTTTGTACGAAAACAATTCTGTGTCGGAGGCGAGATAAAAAATGTAAATCGATGTGTGTTTGCAGGAAATATTAGTGTTGTACATTTAAACAGATAAATTGGCATTTCGCATATACGTATATTTTTATCCACTGCTTTATATAAACAAGCAAAAAAGAGTCTTTGATGCCCCTTATCGAGAAACTTGGGTCCGGTTTAGTTATTTGTACAATTATTTTCGGTTTTTGTGTCCAAACGCATACCCCAAATCCAAATATTTCAACATACACGTGTACCAAAGGATTTAACTTTTATTTAAAGTAAATTTTCAAATTTCCGACCACTAGCGTATTAATAAATTCGGCACTTTTGCAAATTTCGATGTGGGAAGAAATGTTGTATAGGTTTGACATGCGGAAGCCCCTCTTCTCCGGCAACACAGAAAGGGAAATTCTACTTAGTAACAAGTGCGTGTTTTCGATGGCTTGGAAGAAGCTGTTATTGCATTAACTGGATTGGGAACCAGTTCTTCAGGCATAGGAGGAGTTTTGGCTTGTAGTTCAACAATTCAACCAGAAGCTGACATAGATGCGTCCATGGTTACTATGCCCGACAGCTCCGCATATCTTTGTTAAATCATTCCCATAGCGCGACCTTTTTCCGCTGCTATAATTGCAAATGCAATAGAATCCATAGTTTCCTCCAAAATATATAAAATCAAACAATTTTACTATAAATAAGCGTTTCATGAGTGTTTTTTAATTCCTTTCCACTTTGTTTTCCTTCATTCAGCTGTCTTCGAAAAACAACTGACAGCTGGCAATGCTGCACATGTTTCCGCAAGGGTTGCAGCATGTGGATTTTTCGTTTTTCGTAGTGTAGCTACGAATTACCAATTACGAAAATTCGGGTTCTATAATAAGGGGGTAAGTTTCAGAAATGAAGGCATTTTATAACTTTATTAGCCATATAAGATATACGAAATGTGTTTTTTGCGTTCCTCCCGCTCTGGGAGAAGCCCGGAAAGCGTGTGTGTTATGTACTTTTATCACGTACTTTTATACAAGTATTTTTCTAATACTTGTTGGATCTTGACTAATTGTTGGCCGTCATTACTTTTTAAAAACTCAAGAAACTCCCCGCAATTCCTTTTAAAATTTACTTTTATTTGGAGTCCACTTTTCTTCAATTTAGCTACAATGGAAGCTACTCGTAGTAACACTACTTCAGAAAGAAGTTCTTCAACCCTTGGCCGGGTAAAAACATGGAGGCGTATTACCAGGCTGACAGGTGTAGCACTTTACCACATGCACTTATGGCGTTTTCTTTTCTCGAAAAAAATGTGTCGAAATATGTATGTAAAGACGCTGATAAAAGAACACAAAACCTGTCAGCCCTGGCGCAGGGCAGAATAAGTGCAACATGGTTTCGACAAAAGAAAACGCTATTAGATATTAAAATTGGCACAGTATAATCGAAGTTCTGAACACTTTGTTAAAATAATTCCATCCTTCAATCGAAAAACTTTGTAATTAAGGATTATGTATTAATATACATACTTATCGTTGATGAAATGTAGAAAGGCCTAAATGACATTTTTTTCGGAATTTGGTGTTTTGCATTCCCGCAACTCAAAACCTAGCGAACTTATGCCTCTTTTTAAAAAGCCTTAACTGAACGAATGAAAATTCGTGAAAGCAAAAAGCCTTAAAGTACTTTTGCTACAAAAGTTTTTATAAATTTAGGAGTTTTTTCTTTTATAAATAGTTCCGAGACCATCTAAAATTAGAGCTTGAGAAACATCGATGTTTGGCAACAATTTTGAGCTTTCGATGTCTGAAAGAAAACCATCGATATTTTTTCAAAATTTGAGAATTAGGCTATTTAGCCTTTCACTTTGTAAATTTTCGCTTGGGAATAAATTCTGTTATATAAAAAATGCCTATAAAAATATAGATTTTAGTTTTTTTTTATATTTAACTTGATTATAATTAACTATAATGCATTTGTCCTTCCAAGGGTTTGAGATCAAAATTTACTTATATATAAATGACACATGATTCAATAATAAAAGGTTTGCTCAGAAATCAGTTTTCTCGCTCCGTGTGTGTGTGCAACTTTTTGTAAGGAAGTGTCAAAACTCTAATGTTACTAGTGATCAAACCTTTAATTACACAAATTTTAGTTTGGTTTTCGTTCTCCAGACGCCACACAGTGGGTTAATCGACCCTGAAAGTGGATCAATTCATACGTAGATTTAATTTAATTTGTATAAATAGCACCAAATTAAGTAAAGGGCCATTCCAGCGAAGACGACACCTCAGAGAAAAAAAAATAAATTACATAAATTGTGGTTAAATCTGTAAAAACAGTAAAGTAGGTAGAATAAATCTTTAGAAATAGATCTTTATCCATTTATTTTTCATTATTTTCTCTATTTTATTGTTATAAATGCATATATAATATACTGTAATATGTTTGCAACAAGTTTTCAAGGCATTCCTCATCTACTAAAGGTGGCAATGCAAAAAATAATTATCCAAAAAGAAATAAAAATTCATGAGCTTTGAAATGGTGGTAAGTTATTAGAAAAATACATTTATGGTGAGAAGTTATAAGCGTGCAAAAAAATGCTTGTTGGATGTCCCACCCGTCACACATAATATGTATTTTTTTAACGTACCATACAAATTCTTAGATTTCCCATTTTTTAAATGAGGTCCCCCTATTAAAAATGTAATAAATATTCACATCAAATCAGCAGTGTTTATTTTACTCACGAACTATGTGTACTCAATGATGACTCGTCCCACCCGTCACAAAATGTTGTCCCACCCGTCACAAGCACAAACAAGTTTTTTTTATTTAAAAATATAATAATGCTATTAAAGCATAAAATAGTACTTAACATTCCACTAACTACATTCGAGAAAGCCGTTATGAAGGAAATATTTATAGTTTGTCTAAAATTGGGAAACGAATCAAACAACTCAGAGAAGCGGGTGTCATCGTTGTCCCACCCGTCACGCTTAGAAAATGTTAAATTTCTGTGTAAATTATATAATAAAATTTTATACTTTATTAGTTTCGTATTAAACTGATATCTGACTTCAAGTTAGACACTTGTCAAATCAATAGTTAAAGAGAATTTACTAAAATTTTGAGCAAAAACAAGTCAAAATGTCCCACCCGTCACTTTGGAATGCCCCTAAAGAAAAGACAAATCCGAGAATAGTTTAGCAGGATTTTTTATGTAGGTTACCAAAGAGCGACAAAAATTAAAATTTAGTTGTTACTCCCATAAATAATTTTTATTATTAATGATAATTTGTTAAAATCCTAATCATTATTAATTACAAGTTAAACATCACTTCTATCCTTATCTCCATTACTATTTTCATTAATCGCCCACAATATCACTTTTTTAGCTAATTTTTTATATGATAACTAGCAGACTCGGCGAACTTCGTCCCGCCCAAAATAAATTTTTTGTATTGAATCATTTTGGTCCAACATTTTCACCAAGAGTTCACGTTCATGATTTTTAGTGACGCATTTGTCTTCTAATATTACGGTTTGGTGGTTGTCAGAAGGCATATTTGCCGTCTTAAATAACTTAGCAAACCTGTAATGCATACAAAGATACGTAATAGTTTCAGTGCGTTTGAAAGGCGCCACGCCCCTTTTCAAATAGCCCCAATTTTCTCTAAGAGCGTGGGATTGATTTCATATACCATTCTATACCATTTTCGAGTAATCTACCATGGGAGGTGCCACGTCCCTTTTTCCAATAGCCCCAACTTTTCTTCATTACCAGTCGCGTTTTATATATCTTGTACATGAACACATCCAGAGATATGCAGTATGAAAAATTCGATGTGTATGGGAAGTGCCACGCCTC